>NW_026904048.1:0-236398 GCF_024500275.1 Phycodurus eques
AAAAGCAAGAGAATTTACTTGGAAAGCATCCTTTGTGAAGTTATGAGTGAAAATAAAAAAAGTGTACAGCAGGCGCTGGGAAGCATTTTTAAGCGATAAAAACTGCAAATGTGTGTAAAACTCCAACCAAAGCTTTGGGATTCAAACCACTGCCTGTAACTAGTATAAAGGGGAGAGTTTTACTCTAAAAGCAAGAGAATTTACTGGGAAAGCATCCTTTGTGAAGTTATGAGTCAAAATAAAAAAGTGTACAGCAGGCGCTGGGAAGCATTTTTAAGCAATAAAAACTGCAAATGTGTGTAAAACTCCAACCAAAGCTTTGGGATTCAAACCACTGCCTGTAACTAGTATAAAGGGGAGAGTTTTACTCTAAAAGCAAGAGAATTTACTGGGAAAGCATCCTTTGTGAAGTTATGAGTTAAAATAAAAAAAGTGTACAGCAGAGGGAGCTGGGAAGCATTTTTAAGCAATAAAACTGCAAATGTGTGTAAAACTCCAACCAAAGCTTTGGGATTCAAACCACTGCCTGTAACTAGTATAAAGGGGAGAGTTTTACTCTAAAAAGCAAGAGACTTTACTGGGAAAGCATCCTTTGTGAAGTTATGAGTTACAATAAAAAAAGTGTACAGCAGAGGGAGCTGGGAAGCATTTTTAAGCGATAAAAACTGCAAATGTGTGTAAAACTCCAACCAAAGCTTTGGGATTCAAACCACTGCCTGTAACTAGTATAAAGGGGAGAGTTCTACTCTAAAAAGCAAGAGAATTTACTGGGAAAGCATCCTTTGTGAAGTTATGAGTTACAATAAAAAAAGTGTACAGCAGAGGGAGCTGGGAAGCATTTTTAAGCGATAAAAACTGCAAATGTGTGTAAAACTCCAACCAAAGCTTTGGGATTCAAACCACTGCCTGTAACTAGTATAAAGGGGAGAGTTCTACTCTAAAAAGCAAGAGAATTTACTGGGAAAGCATCCTTTGTGAAGTTATGAGTCAAAATAAAAAAAGTGTACAGCAGAGGGAGCTGGGAAGCATTTTTAAGCGATAAAAACTGCAAATGTGTGTAAAACTCCAACCAAAGCTTTGGGATTCAAACCACTGCCTGTAACTGTATAAAGGGGAGAGTTTCTACTCTAAAAAGCAAGAGATTTACTGGGAAAGCATCCTTTGTGAAGGTTATGAGTTACATAAAAAAAGTGTACAGCAAGGGAGCTGGGAAGCATTTTTAAGCGAATAAAAACTGCAAATGTGTGTAAAAACTCCAAACCAAAGCTTGGGATTCAAACCACTGCCTGTAACTAGTATAAAGGGGAGAGTTATACTATAAAAAAGCAAGAGAATTTACTGGGAAAGCATCCTTTTGAAGTATGAGTCTAAAATAAAAAAAGTGTAACAAAGAGGCGTTGGGAAGCATTTTTAAGCGATTAAAAACTGCAAATTGTGTAAAACTCCAACCAAAGCTTTGGGATTCAAACCACTGCCTGTAACTAGTATAAAGGGGAGAGTTCTACTCTGAAAAAGCAAGAGAATTTACCTGGGAAAGCATCATTTGTGAAGTTATGAGTCAAAATAAAAAAAGTGTTCAGCAGAGGGAGCTGAGAAGCATTTTTAAGCGATAAAAGCTGCAAATGTGTGTAAAACTCCAACCAAAGCTTTGGATTCAAACCACTGCCTGTAACCTAGTATAAAGGGGAGAGTTCGACTCTAAAAAGCAAGAGAATTACTGGGAAAGCATCCTTTGTGAAGTTATGAGTTACAAAGAAAAAAAAGTGTGCAGCAAGTCGCTGGGAAGCATTTTTAAGCGAATAAAAGCTGCAAATTGTGTGAAAAACTCCAACCAAAGCCTTTGGGATTCAAACCACTGCCTGTAACTAGTATGAAAGGGGAGAAGTTCTACTCTAAAAAGCAAGAGACTTTACTGGGAAAGCATCCTTTGTGAAGTTATGAGTTACAAAATTAAAAAAAGTGTAGAAGCAGAGGGAGCTGGGAAGCATTTTAAGCGAATAAAAACTGTAAATGTGTGTAAAACTCCAACCAAAGCTTTGGGATTCAAAACACCTGCCTGTAACTTGTATAAGGGGAGAGTTTTCCTCTAAAAAGCAAGAGAATTTACTGGGAAAGCATCCTTTGTGAAGTTATGAGTTACAATTAAAAAAAAGTGCACAGCAGAGGGAGCTGGTAAGCATTTTTAAGCGATAAAAACTGCAAATGTGTGTAAAACTCCAACCAAAGCTTTGGGATTCAAACCACTGCCTGTAACTAGGATAAAGGGGAGAGTTTTACTCTAAAAAGCAAGAGAATTTACTGGGAAAGGCATCCTTTGTGAAGTTATGAGTCAAAATAAAAAAGTGTTACAGCAGGTGCTGGGAAGCATTTTTAAGCGATAAAAGCTGCAAATGTGTGTAAAACTCCAACCAAAGCTTTGGGATTCAAACCACTGCCTGTAACTAGTATAAAGGGGAGAGTTTACTCTAAAAAGCAAGATAATTTACTGGGAAAGCATCCTTTGTGAAGTTATGAGTCAAAATAAAAAAAGTGTACAGCAGGCGCTGGGAAGCATTTTTAAGCGATAAAAACTGCAAATGTGTGTAAAACTCCAACCAAAGCTTTGGGATTCAAACCACTGCCTGTAACTAGTATAAAGGGGAGAGTTTTACTCTAAAAGCAAGAGAATTTACTGGGAAAGCATCCTTTGTGAAGTTATGAGTCAAAATAAAAAAAGTGTTACAGCAGAGGGAGCTGAGAAGCATTTTTAAGCGATAAAAGCTGCAAATGTGTGTAAAACTCCAACCAAAGCTTTGGGATTCAAACCACTGCCTGTAACTAGTATAAAGGGGAGAGTTTTACTCTAAAAAGCAAGAGAATTTACTGGGAAAGCATCCTTTGTGAAGTTATGAGTACAATAAAAAAAGTGTACAGCAGAGGGAGCTGGGAAGCATTTTTAAGCGATAAAAGCTGCAAATGTGTGTAAAACTCCAACCAAAGCTTTGGGATTCAAACCACTGCCTGTAACTAGTATAAAGGTGAGAGTTATACTATAAAAAGCAAGAGAATTTACTGGGAAAGCATCCTTTTTGAAGTTATGAGTCTAAAATAAAAAAAGTGTACAGAAGGCGCTGGGAAGCATTTTTAAGCGATAAAAACTGCAAATGTGTGTAAAACTCCAACCAAAGCTTTGGGATTCAAACCACTGCCTGTAACTAGTATAAAGGGGAGAGTTCTACTCTAAAAAGCAAGAGAACTTACTGGGAAAGCATCCTTTGTGAAGTTATGAGTTACAATAAAAAAAAGTGTACAGCAGGCGCTGGGAAGCATTTTTAAGCGATAAAACTGCAAATGTGTGTAAAACTCCAACCAAAGCTTTGGGATTCAAACCACTGCCTGTAACTAGTATAAAGGGGAGAGTTTACTCTAAAAAGCAAGAGAATTTACTGGGAAAGCATCCTTTGTGAAGTTATGAGTGAAAATAAAAAAAGTGTACAGCAGAGGGAGCTGGGAAGCATTTTTAAGCGATAAAAACTGCAAATGTGTGTAAAACTCCAACCAAAGCTTTGGGATTCAAACCACTGCCTGTAACTAGTATAAAGGGGAGAGTTTTACTCTAAAAAGCAAGAGAATTTACTGGGAAAGCATCCTTTGTGAAGTTATGAGTTACAATAAAAAAAGTGTACAGCAGAGGGAGCTGGGAAGCATTTTTAAGCGATAAAAACTGCAAATGTGTGTAAAACTCCAACCAAAGCTTTGGGATTCAAACCACTGCCTGTAACTAGTATAAAGGGGAGAGTTTACTCTAAAAGCAAGAGAATTTACTGGGAAAGCATCCTTTGTGAAGTTATGAGTCAAAATAAAAAAAGTGTTACAGCAGGCGCTGGGAAGCATTTTTAAGCGATAAAAGCTGCAAATGTGTGTAAAACTCCAACCAAAGCTTTGGGATTCAAACCACTGCCTGTAACTAGTATAAAGGGGAGAGTTCTACTCTAAAAAGCAAGAGAATTTACTGGGAAAGCATCCTTTGTGAAGTTATGAGTCAAAATAAAAAAAGTGTACAGCAGAGGCGCTGGGAAGCATTTTTAAGCGATAAAAGCTGCAAATGTGTGTAAAACTCCAACCAAAGCTTTGGGATTCAAACCACTGCCTGTAACTAGTATAAAGGGGAGAGTTCTACTCTAAAAAGCAAGAGACTTTACTGGGAAAGCATCCTTTGTGAAGTTATGAGTTACAATAAAAAAAGTGTACAGCAGAGGCGCTGGGAAGCATTTTTAAGCGATAAAAACTGCAAATGTGTGTAAAACTCCAACCAAAGCTTTGGGATTCAAACCACTGCCTGTAACTAGTATAAAGGGGAGAGTTCTACTCTAAAAAGCAAGAGAATTTACTGGGAAAGCATCCTTTGTGAAGTTATGAGTTACAATAAAAAAAGTGTACAGCAGAGGAGCTGGGAAGCATTTTTAAGCGATTAAAAACTGCAAATGTGTGTAAAACTCCAACCAAAGCTTTGGGATTCAAACCACTGCCTGTAACTAGTATAAAGGGGAGAGTTCTACTCTAAAAAGCAAGAGAATTTACTGGGAAAGCATCCTTTGTGAAGTTATGAGTCTAAAATAAAAAAAGTGTACAGCAGGCGCTGGGAAGCATTTTGAAGCGATAAAACTGCAAATGTGTGTAAAACTCCAACCAAAGCTTTGGGATTCAAACCACTGCCTGTAACTAGTATAAAGGGGAGAGTTCTACTCTAAAAAGCAAGAATAATTTACTGGGAAAGCATCCTTTGTGAAGTTATGAGTTACAATAAAAAAAAGTGTACAGCAGAGGGAGCTGGTAAGCATTTTTAAGCGAATAAAAACTGCAAATGTGTGTAAAACTCCAACCAAAGCTTTGGGATTCAAACCACTGCCTGTAACTTGTATCAAGGGGAGAGTTTTACTCTCAAAAGCAAGAGAATTTACTTGGAAAGCATCCTTTGTGAAGTTATGAGTGAAAATAAAAAAAAGTGTTCAGCAGAGGGAGCTGGGAAGCATTTTTAAGCGATAAAAGCTGCAAATGTGTGTAAAACTCCAACCAAAGCTTTGGGATTCAAACCACTGCCTGTAACTAGTATCAAGGGGAGAGTTTTACTCTCAAAAGCAAGAGAATTTACTGGGAAAGCAACCTTTTTGAAGTTATGAGTCTAAATAAAAAAAGTGCACAGAAGGCGCTGGGAAGCATTTTTAAGCGATAAAAACTGCAAATGTGTGTAAAACTCCAACCAAAGCTTTGGGATTCAAACCACTGCCTGTAACTAGTATAAAGGGGAGAGTTCTACTCTAAAAAGCAAGATAATTTACTGGGAAAGCATCCTTTGTGAAGTTATGAGTCAAAATAAAAAAAGTGTTCAGCAGAGGGAGCTGAGAAGCATTTTTAAGCGATAAAAGCTGCAAATGTGTGTAAAACTCCAACCAAAGCTTTGGGATTCAAACCACTGCCTCTAACTCGTATAAAGGGGAGAGTTCGACTCTAAAAAGCAAGAGACTTCACTGGGAAGCATCCTTTGTGAAGTTATGAGTTACAAGAAAAAAAGTGTGCAGCAGTCGCTGGGAAGCATTTTTAAGCAATAAAAACTGCAAATTTGTGAAAAACTCCAACCAAAGCTTTGGGATTCAAACCACTGCCTGTAACTAGTATGAAGGGGAGAGTTCTACTCTAAAAAGCAAGAGACTTTACTGGGAAAGCATCCTTTGTGAAGTTACGAGTTACAATTAAAAAAAGTGTAGAGCAGAGGGAGCTGGGAAGCATTTTTAAGAAATAAAAACTGTAAATGTGTGTAAAACTCCAACCAAAGCTTTGGGATTCAAAACACCGCCTGTAACTTGTATCAAGGGGAGAGTTTTACTCTCAAAAGCAAGAGAATTTACTGGGAAAGCATCCTTTGTGAAGTTATGAGTTACAATTAAAAAAAGTGCACAGCAGAGGGAGCTGGGAAGCATTTTTAAGCAATAAAAACTGCAAATGTGTGTAAAACTCCAACCAAAGCTTTGGGATTCAAACCACTGTCTGTAACTAGGATAAAGGGGAGAGTTTTACTCTAAAATGCAAGAGAATTTACTTGGAAGGCATCCTTTGTGAAGTTATAAGTCAAAATATTTTTTTTTTACAGCAGGTGCTGGGAAGCATTTTGAAGCGATAAAAGCTGCAAATGTGTGTAAAACTCCAACCAACGCTTTGGGATTCAAACCACTGCCTGTAACTAGTATAAAGGGGAGAGTTTTACTCGAAAAAGCAAAATAATTTACTGGGAAAGCATCCTTTGTGAAGTTATGAGTTACAATAAAAAAAAGTGTACAGCAGAGGGAGCTGTTAAGCATTTTTACGCAATACAAACTGCAAATGTGTGAAAAATTCCAACCAAAGCTTTGGGATTCAAACCACTGCCTGTAACTTGTATAAAGGGGAGAGTTGTACTCTAAAATGCAAGAGAATTTACTTGGAAAGCATCCTTTGTGAAGTTATGAGTGAAAATAAAAAAAAGTGTACAGCAGAGGGAGCTGGGAAGCATTTTGAAGTGATAAAAGCTGCAAATGTGTGAAAAACTCCAACCAAAGCTTTGGGATTCAAACCACTGCCTGTCACTCACATGAAGGGGAGAGTTTTACTCTAAAATGCAAGAGACTTTACTGGGAAAGCATCCTTTGTGAAGTTATGAGATACAATAAAAAAAGTGGACAGCAGAGGGAGCTGTTAAGCATTTTTAAGCGATAAAAGCTGCAAATGTGTGTAAAACTCCAACCAAAGCTTTGGGATTCAAACCACTGCCTGTAACTAGTATAAAGGTGAGAGTTATACTATAAAAAGCAAGAGAATTTACTGGGAAAGCATCCTTTTTGAAGTAATGAGTCAAAATAAAAAAAGTGTACAGAAGGCGTTGGGAAGCATTTTTAAGCGATTAAAACTGCAAATGTGTGTAAAACTCCAACCAAAGCTTTGGGATTCAAACCACTGCCTGTAACTAGTATAAAGGTGAGAGTTATACTATGAAAAGCAAGAGAATTTACTGGGAAAGCATCCTTTTTGAAGTTATAAGTCAAAATAAAAAAAAGTGTACAGCAGTCGCTGGGTAGCATTTTTAAGCGATAAAAGCTGCAAATGTGTGTAAAACTCCAACCAAACCTTTGGGATTCAAACCACTGCCTGTAACGAGTATAAAGGGGAGAGTTCTAGACTATAAAGCAAGAGACTTTACTGAGAAAGCATCCTTTGTGAAGTTATGAGTCAAAATTTAAAAAGGGGACAGCAGGCGCTGGGAAGCATTTTTAAGCGATAAAAACTGCAAATGTGTGTAAAACTCAAACCAAAGCTTTGGGATTCAAACCACTGCCTGTAACTAGTATAAAGGGGAGAGTTTTCCTCTAAAAAGCAAGAGAATTGACTGGGAAAGCATCCTTTGTGAAGTTATGAGTTACAATAAAATAAGTGTACAGCAGAGGGAGCTGTTAAGCATTTTTAAGCATTAAAAACTGCAAATGTGTGTAAAACTCCAACCAAAGCTTTGGGATTCAAACCACTGCCTGTAACCTGTATAAAGGTGAGAATTATACTATAAAAAGCAAGAGAATTTACTGGGAAAGCAACCTTTTTGAAGTTATGAGTCTAAATAAAAAAAGTGCACAGAAGGCGCTGGGAAGCATTTTTAAGCGATAAAAACTGCAAATGTGTGTAAAACTCCAACCAAAGCTTTGGGATTCAAACCACTGCCTGTCACTAGTATAAAGGGGAGAGTTCTACTCTAAAAAGCAAGAAAACTTACTGGGAAAGCATCCTCTGTGAAGTTATGAGTTAAAAAAAAAAAAGTGTACAGCAGGCGCTGGGAAGCAGTTTGAAGCGATTAAAACTGCAAATGTGTGTAAAACTCCAACCAAATCTTTGTGATTCAAACCACTGCCAGTAACTAGGATAAAGGGGATAGTTTTCCTCTAAAAAGCAAGAGAATTTACTGGGAAAGCATCCTTTGTGAAGTTATGAGTGAAAATAAAAAAAGTGTTCAGCAGAGGGAGCTGAGAAGCATTTTTAAGCGATAAAAACTGCAAATGTGTGTAAAACTCCAACCAAAGCTTTGGGATTCAAACCACTGCCTGTAACTAGTATAAAGGTGAGAGTTATACTATAAAAAGCAAGAGAATTTACTGGGAAAGCATCCTTTTTGAAGTTATAAGTCAAAATAAAAAAAAGTGTACAGCAGTCGCTGGGTAGCATTTTTAAGCGATAAAAGCTGCAAATGTGTGTAAAACTCCAACCAAACCTTTGGGATTCAAACCACTGCCTGTAACGAGTATAAAGGGGAGAGTTCTAGACTATAAAGCAAGAGACTTTACTGAGAAAGCATCCTTTGTGAAGTTATGAGTCAAAATTTAAAAAGGGGACAGCAGGCGCTGGGAAGCATTTTTAAGCGATAAAAACTGCAAATGTGTGTAAAACTCAAACCAAAGCTTTGGGATTCAAACCACTGCCTGTAACTAGTATAAAGGGGAGAGTTTTCCTCTAAAAAGCAAGAGAATTGACTGGGAAAGCATCCTTTGTGAAGTTATGAGTTACAATAAAAAAAGTGTACAGCAGAGGGAGCTGTTAAGCATTTTTAAGCATTAAAAACTGCAAATGTGTGTAAAACTCCAACCAAAGCTTTGGGATTCAAACCACTGCCTGTAACCAGTATAAAGGTGAGAATTATACTATAAAAAGCAAGAGAATTTACTGGGAAAGCAACCTTTTTGAAGTTATGAGTCTAAATAAAAAAAGTGCACAGAAGGCGCTGGGAAGCATTTTTAAGCGATAAAAACTGCAAATGTGTGTAAAACTCCAACCAAAGCTTTGGGATTCAAACCACTGCCTGTAACTAGTATAAAGGGGAGAGTTCTACTCTAAAAAGCAAGAAAACTTACTGGGAAAGCATCCTCTGTGAAGTTATGAGTTAAAAAAAAAAAAGTGTTCAGCAGAGGGAGCTGAGAAGCATTTTGAAGCGATAAAAACTGCAAATGTGTGTAAAACTCCAACCAAAGCTTTGGGATTCAAACCACTGCCTGTAACTAGTATAAAGGGGAGAGTTCTACTCTGAAAAGCAAGATAATTTACTGGGAAAGCATCATTTGTGAAGTTATGAGTCAAAATAAAAAAAGTGTTCAGCAGAGGGAGCTGGGAAGCATTTTTAAGCGATAAAAGCTGCAAATGTGTGTAAAACTCCAACCAAAGCTTTGGGATTCAAACCACTGCCTGTAACTAGTATAAAGGGGAGAGTTCTACTCTAAAAAGCAAGAGACTTCACTGGGAAGCATCCTTTGTGAAGTTATGAGTTACAAGAAAAAAAGTGTGCAGCAGTCGCTGGGAAGCATTTTTAAGCAATAAAAACTGCAAATTTGTGAAAAACTCCAACCAAAGCTTTGGGATTCAAACCACTGCCTGTAACTAGTATAAAGGGGAGAGTTCTACTCTAAAAAGCAAGAGACTTTACTGGGAAAGCATCCTTTGTGAAGTTACGAGTTACAATTAAAAAAAGTGTAGAGCAAAGGGAGCTGGGAAGCATTTTTAAGAAATAAAAACTGCAAATGTGTGTAAAACTCCAACCAAAGCTTTGGGATTCAAAACACCGCCTGTAACTTGTATCAAGGGGAGAGTTTTACTCTCAAAAGCAAGAGAATTTACTGGGAAAGCATCCTTTGTGAAGTTATGAGTTACAATTAAAAAAAGTGCACAGCAGAGGGAGCTGGGAAGCATTTTTAAGCAATAAAAACTGCAAATGTGTGTAAAACTCCAACCAAAGCTTTGGGATTCAAACCACTGTCTGTAACTAGGATAAAGGGGAGAGTTTTACTCTAAAATGCAAGAGAATTTACTTGGAAGGCATCCTTTGTGAAGTTATAAGTCAAAATATTTTTTTTTTACAGCAGGTGCTGGGAAGCATTTTTACGCAATACAAACTGCAAATGTGTGAAAAATTCCAACCAAAGCTTTGGGATTCAAACCACTGCCTGTAACTTGTATAAAGGGGAGAGTTGTACTCTAAAATGCAAGAGAATTTACTGGGAAAGCATCCTTTGTGAAGTTATGAGTCAAAATAAAAAAAGTGTACAGCAGAGGAGCTGGGAAGCATTTTTAAGCGATAAAAGCTGCAAATGTGTGTAAAACTCCAACCAAAGCTTTGGGATTCAAACCACTGCCTGTAACTAGTATAAAGGGGAGAGTTCTACTCTAAAAAGCAAGAGACTTTACTGGGAAAGCATCCTTTGTGAAGTTATGAGTTACAATAAAAAAAGTGTACAGCAGGCGCTGGGAAGCATTTTTAAGCGATAAAACTGCAAATGTGTGTAAAACTCCAACCAAAGCTTTGGGATTCAAACCACTGCCTGTAACTAGTATAAAGGGGAGAGTTCTACTCTAAAAAGCAAGAGAATTTACTGGGAAAGCATCCTTTGTGAAGTTATGAGTTACAATAAAAAAAGTGTACAGCAGAGGGAGCTGGGAAGCATTTTTAAGAAATAAAAACTGTAAATGTGTGTAAAACTCCAACCAAAGCTTTGGGATTCAAAACACCGCCTGTAACTTGTATCAAGGGGAGAGTTTTACTCTCAAAAGCAAGAGAATTTACTGGGAAAGCATCCTTTGTGAAGTTATGAGTTACAATTAAAAAAAGTGCACAGCAGAGGGAGCTGGGAAGCATTTTTAAGCAATAAAAACTGCAAATGTGTGTAAAACTCCAACCAAAGCTTTGGGATTCAAACCACTGTCCTGTAACTAGGATAAAGGGGAGAGTTTTACTCTAAAATGCAAGAGAATTTACTTGGAAGGCATCCTTTGTGAAGTTATAAGTCAAAATATTTTTTTTTACAGCAGGTGCTGGGAAGCATTTTTAAGCAATACAAACTGCAAATGTGTGAAAAACTTCCAACCAAAGCTTTGGGATTCAAACCACTGCCTGTAACTTAGTATAAAGGGGAGAGTTGTACTCTAAAATGCAAGAGAATTTACTTGGAAAGCATCCTTTGTGAAGTTATGAGTGAAAATAAAAAAAAGTGTACAGCAGAGGGAGCTGGGAAGCATTTTGAAGCGATAAAAGCTGCAAATGTGTGTAAAACTCCAACCAAAGCTTTGGGATTCAAACCACTGCCTGTAACTAGTATAAAGGGGAGAGTTTTACTCTAAAATGCAAGAGACTTTACTGGGAAAGCATCCTTTGTGAAGTTATGAGTACAATAAAAAAAGTGGACAGCAGAGGGAGCTGGTAAGCATTTTTAAGCGATAAAAGCTGCAAATGTGTGTAAAACTCCAACCAAAGCTTTGGGATTCAAACCACTGCCTGTAACTAGTATAAAGGTGAGAGTTATACTATAAAAAGCAAGAGAATTTACTGGGAAAGCATCCTTTGTGAAGTTATGAGTCAAAATAAAAAAAGTGTACAGAAGGCGCTTGGGAAGCATTTTTAAGCGATTAAAACTGCAAATGTGTGTAAAACTCCAACCAAAGCTTTGGGATTCAAACCACTGCCTGTAACTAGTATAAAGGGGAGAGTTCTACTCTAAAAAGCAAGAGAACTTTACTGGGAAAGCATCCTTTGTGAAGTTATGAGTTACAAATAAAAAAAGTGTACAGCAAGGCGCTGGGAAGCATTTTGAAGCGATTAAAACTGCAAATGTGTGTAAAACTCCAACCAAAGCTTTGGGATTCAAACCACTGCCTGTAACTAGTATAAAGGGGAGAGTTTCTACTCTAAAAAGCAAGAGAATTTACTGGGAAAGCATCCTTTGTGAAGTTATGAGTTACAATAAAAAAAGTGTACAGCAGAGGGAGCTGAGAAGCATTTTTAAGCGATAAAAACTGCAAATGTGTGTAAAACTCCAACCAAAGCTTTGGGATTCAAACCACTGCCTGTAACTAGTATAAAGGGGAGAGTTCTACTCTAAAAAGCAAGAGAATTTACTGGGAAAGCATCCTTTGTGAAGTTATGAGTAAAATAAAAAAAGTGTTCAGCAGAGGGAGCTTGGGAAGCATTTTTAAGCAATAAAAACTGCAAATGTGTGTAAAACTCCAACCAAAGCTTTGGGATTCAAACCACTGCCTGTAACTAGTATAAAGGGGAGAGTTATACTCTAAAAAGCAAGAGAATTTACTGGGAAAGCATCCTTTGTGAAGTTATGAGTTACAAATAAAAAAAAGTGTACAGCAGGCGCTGGGAAGCATTTTTAAGCGATAAAAACTGCAAATGTGTGTAAAACTCCAACCAAAGCTTTGGGATTCAAACCACTGCCTGTAACTAGTATAAAGGGGAGAGTTTTACTCTAAAAAGCAAGAGAATTTACTGGGAAAGCATCCTTTGTGAAGTTATGAGTTACAATAAAAAAAGTGTACAGCAGAGGGAGCTGGTAAGCATTTTTAAGCGATAAAAACTGCAAATGTGTGTAAAACTCCAACCAAAGCTTTGGGATTCAAACCACTGCCTGTAACTAGTATAAAGGGGAGAGTTCTACTCTAAAAAGCAAGAGAATTTACTGGGAAAGCATCCTTTGTGAAGTTATGAGTTACAAATAAAAAAAGTGTACAGCAGGCGCTGGGAAGCATTTTTAAGCGATAAAAACTGCAAATGTGTGTAAAACTCCAACCAAAGCTTTGGGATTCAAACCACTGCCTGTAACTAGTATAAAGGGGAGAGTTTTACTCTAAAAAGCAAGAGAATTTACTGGGAAAGCATCCTTTGTGAAGTTATGAGTTACAATAAAAAAAGTGTACAGCAGAGGGAGCTGGTAAGCATTTTTAAGCGATAAAAACTGCAAATGTGTGTAAAACTCCAACCAAAGCTTTGGGATTCAAACCACTGCCTGTAACTAGTATAAAGGTGAGAGTTATACTATAAAAAGCAAGAGAATTTACTGGGAAAGCATCCTTTTTGAAGTTATGAGTCTAAAATAAAAAAAGTGTACAGCAGGCGCTGGGAAGCATTTTTAAGCGATAAAAACTGCAAATGTGTGTAAAACTCCAACCAAAGCTTTGGGATTCAAACCACTGCCTGTAACTAGTATAAAGGGGAGAGTTCTACTCTAAAAAGCAAGAGAATTTACTGGGAAAGCATCCTTTGTGAAGTTATGAGTCAAAATAAAAAAAGTGTACAGCAGGCGCTGGGAAGCATTTTTAAGCGATAAAAACTGCAAATGTGTGTAAAACTCCAACCAAAGCTTTGGGATTCAAACCACTGCCTGTAACTAGTATAAAGGGGAGAGTTTCTACTCTAAAAAGCAAGAGAATTTACTGGGAAAGCATCCTTTGTGAAGTTATGAGTCAAAATAAAAAAAGTGTACAGCAGAGGGAGCTGGGAAGCATTTTTAAGCGATAAAAACTGCAAATGTGTGTAAAACTCCAACCAAAGCTTTGGGATTCAAACCACTGCCTGTAACTAGTATAAAGGGGAGAGTTCTACTCTAAAAAGCAAGAGAATTTACTGGGAAAGCATCCTTTGTGAAGTTATGAGTCAAAATAAAAAAAGTGTACAGCAGAGGCGCTGGGAAGCATTTTTAAGCGATAAAAACTGCAAATGTGTGTAAAACTCCAACCAAAGCTTTGGGATTCAAACCACTGCCTGTAACTAGTATAAAGGGGAGAGTTCTACTCTAAAAGCAAGAGAACTTTACTGGGAAAGCATCCTTTGTGAAGTTATGAGTTACAAATAAAAAAAGTGTACAGCAGGCGCTGGGAAGCATTTTTAAGCGATAAAAACTGCAAATGTGTGTAAAACTCCAACCAAAGCTTTGGGATTCAAACCACTGCCTGTAACTAGTATAAAGGGGAGAGTTTTACTCTAAAAAGCAAGAGAATTTACTGGGAAAGCATCCTTTGTGAAGTTATGAGTCTAAAATAAAAAAAGTGTCAGCAGAGGCGCTGGGAAGCATTTTTAAGCGATAAAAACTGCAAATGTGTGTAAAACTCCAACCAAAGCTTTGGGATTCAAACCACTGCCTGTAACTAGTATAAAGGGGAGAGTTATACTCTAAAAAGCAAGAGAATTTACTGGGAAAGCATCCTTTGTGAAGTTATGAGTCAAAATAAAAAAAAGTGTACAGCAGAGGGAGCTGGGAAGCATTTTTAAGCGATAAAAGCTGCAAATGTGTGTAAAACTCCAACCAAAGCTTTGGGATTCAAACCACTGCCTGTAACGAGTATAAAGGGGAGAGTTCTAGACTATAAAAGCAAGAGACTTTACTGGGAAAGCATCCTTTGTGAAGTTATGAGTTACAAGAATAAAAAGTGTGACAGCAGGCGCTGGGAAGCATTTTTAAGCGATAAAAACTGCAAATGTGTGTAAAACTCCAACCAAAGCTTTGGGATTCAAACCACTGCCTGTAACTAGTATAAAGGGGAGAGTTCTACTCTAAAAAGCAAGAGACTTTACTGGGAAAGCATCCTTTGTGAAGTTATGAGTTACAATTAAAAAAAGTGTAGAGCAGAGGGAGCTGGGAAGCATTTTTAAGCAATAAAAACTGCAAATGTGTGTAAAACTCCAACCAAAGCTTTGGGATTCAAACCACTGCCTGTAACTAGTATAAAGGGGAGAGTTCTACTCTAAAAAGCAAGAGACTTTACTGGGAAAGCATCCTTTGTGAAGTTATGAGTTACAATAAAAAAAGTGTACAGCAGAGGCGCTGGGAAGCATTTTTAAGCAATAAAAACTGCAAATGTGTGTAAAACTCCAACCAAAGCTTTGGGATTCAAACCACTGCCTGTAACTAGTATAAAGGGGAGAGTTTCTACTCTAAAAAGCAAGAGAATTTACTGGGAAAGCATCCTTTGTGAAGTTATGAGTTACAATAAAAAAAGTGTACAGCAGAGGGAGCTGGGAAGCATTTTTAAGCGATAAAAACTGCAAATGTGTGTAAAACTCCAACCAAAGCTTTGGGATTCAAACCACTGCCTGTAACTAGTATAAAGGGGAGAGTTCTACTCTAAAAAGCAAGAGAATTTACTGGGAAAGCATCCTTTGTGAAGTTATGAGTCTAAATAAAAAAAGTGTCAGCAGAGGAGCTGGGAAGCATTTTTAAGCGATAAAAACTGCAAATGTGTGTAAAACTCCAACCAAAGCTTTGGGATTCAAACCACTGCCTGTAACTAGTATAAAGGGGAGAGTTCTACTCTAAAAAGCAAGAGAATTTACTGGGAAAGCATCCTTTGTGAAGTTATGAGTTACAATAAAAAAAGTGTTCAGCAGAGGGAGCTGGGAAGCATTTTTAAGCAATAAAAACTGCAAATGTGTGTAAAACTCCAACCAAAGCTTTGGGATTCAAACCACTGCCTGTAACTAGTATAAAGGGGAGAGTTCTACTCTAAAAAGCAAGAGACTTTACTGGGAAAGCATCCTTTGTGAAGTTATGAGTTACAATAAAAAAAGTGTACAGCAGAGGGAGCTGGGAAGCATTTTTAAGCAATAAAAACTGCAAATGTGTGTAAAACTCCAACCAAAGCTTTGGGATTCAAACCACTGCCTGTAACTAGTATAAAGGGGAGAGTTTTACTCTAAAAAGCAAGAGAATTTACTGGGAAAGCATCCTTTGTGAAGTTATGAGTTACAATTAAAAAAAGTGTACAGCAGAGGGAGCTGGGAAGCATTTTTAAGCAATAAAAACTGCAAATGTGTGTAAAACTCCAACCAAAGCTTTGGGATTCAAACCACTGTCCTGTAACTAGTATAAAGGGGAGAGTTTTACTCTAAAATGCAAGAGAATTTACTGGGAAAGGCATCCTTTGTGAAGTTATGAGTACAATAAAAAAGTGTTACAGCAGAGGGAGCTGGGAAGCATTTTTAAGCGATAAAAGCTGCAAATGTGTGTAAAACTCCAACCAAAGCTTTGGGATTCAAACCACTGCCTGTAACTAGTATAAAGGGGAGAGTTTTACTCTAAAAAGCAAGAGAATTTACTGGGAAAGCATCCTTTGTGAAGTTATGAGTTACAATAAAAAAAGTGTACAGCAGAGGGAGCTGGTAAGCATTTTTAAGCGAATACAAACTGCAAATGTGTGTAAAACTCCAACCAAAGCTTTGGGATTCAAACCACTGCCTGTAACTAGTATAAAGGGGAGAGTTGTACTCTAAAAATGCAAGAGAATTTACTTGGAAAGCATCCTTTGTGAAGTTATGAGTGAAAATAAAAAAAGTGTACAGCAGAGGGAGCTGGGAAGCATTTTGAAGCGATAAAAGCTGCAAATGTGTGTAAAACTCCAACCAAAGCTTTGGGATTCAAACCACTGCCTGTCACTAGTATAAAGGGGAGAGTTCTACTCTAAAAGCAAGAGAACTTACTGGGAAAGCATCCTTTGTGAAGTTATGAGTACAATAAAAAAAGTGTACAGCAGGGCGCTGGGAAGCATTTTTAAGCGATAAAACTGCAAATGTGTGTAAAACTCCAACCAAAGCTTTGGGATTCAAACCACTGCCTGTAACTAGTATAAAGGGGAGAGTTTTACTCTAAAAAGCAAGAGAATTTACTGGGAAAGCATCCTTTGTGAAGTTATGAGTTACAATAAAAAAAGTGTACAGCAGAGGGAGCTGGGAAGCATTTTTAAGCGATAAAAACTGCAAATGTGTGTAAAACTCCAACCAAAGCTTTGGGATTCAAACCACTGCCTGTAACTAGTATAAAGGGGAGAGTTTACTCTAAAAAGCAAGAGAATTTACTGGGAAAGCATCCTTTGTGAAGTTATGAGTCAAAATAAAAAAAGTGTACAGCAGGCGCTGGGAAGCATTTTTAAGCGATAAAAACTGCAAATGTGTGTAAAACTCCAACCAAAGCTTTGGGATTCAAACCACTGCCTGTAACTAGTATAAAGGGGAGAGTTTACTCTAAAAAGCAAGAGAATTTACTGGGAAAGCATCCTTTGTGAAGTTATGAGTCAAAATAAAAAAAGTGTACAGCAGGGAGCTGGGAAGCATTTTTAAGCGATAAAAACTGCAAATGTGTGTAAAACTCCAACCAAAGCTTTGGGATTCAAACCACTGCCTGTAACTAGTATAAAGGGGAGAGTTCTACTCTAAAAAGCAAGAGAATTTACTGGGAAAGCATCCTTTGTGAAGTTATGAGTCAAAATAAAAAAAGTGTACAGCAGGCGCTGGGAAGCATTTTTAAGCGATAAAAACTGCAAATGTGTGTAAAACTCCAACCAAAGCTTTGGGATTCAAACCACTGCCTGTAACTAGTATAAAGGGGAGAGTTTTACTCTAAAAAGCAAGAGAATTTACTGGGAAAGCATCCTTTGTGAAGTTATGAGTTACAATAAAAAAAGTGTACAGCAGGGAGCTGGGAAGCATTTTTAAGCGATAAAAACTGCAAATGTGTGTAAAACTCCAACCAAAGCTTTGGGATTCAAACCACTGCCTGTAACTAGTATAAAGGGGAGAGTTTACTCTAAAAAGCAAGAGAATTTACTGGGAAAGCATCCTTTGTGAAGTTATGAGTACAAATAAAAAAAGTGTACAGCAGGCGCTGGGAAGCATTTTTAAGCGATAAAACTGCAAATGTGTGTAAAACTCCAACCAAAGCTTTGGGATTCAAACCACTGCCTGTAACTAGTATAAAGGGGAGAGTTTTACTCTAAAAAGCAAGAGACTTTACTGGGAAAGCATCCTTTGTGAAGTTATGAGTTACAATAAAAAAAGTGTACAGCAGAGGGAGCTGGGAAGCATTTTTAAGCAATAAAAACTGCAAATGTGTGTAAAACTCCAACCAAAGCTTTGGGATTCAAACCACTGCCTGTAACTAGTATAAAGGGGAGAGTTTTACTCTAAAAAGCAAGAGAATTTACTGGGAAAGCATCCTTTGTGAAGTTATGAGTCAAAATAAAAAAAGTGTACAGCAGAGGGAGCTGGGAAGCATTTTTAAGCGATAAAAACTGCAAATGTGTGTAAAACTCCAACCAAAGCTTTGGGATTCAAACCACTGCCTGTAACTAGTATAAAGGGGAGAGTTCTACTCTAAAAAGCAAGAGAATTTACTGGGAAAGCATCCTTTGTGAAGTTATGAGTTAAATAAAAAAAGTGTACAGCAGAGGGGCTGGGAAGCATTTTTAAGCAATAAAAACTGCAAATGTGTGTAAAACTCCAACCAAAGCTTTGGGATTCAAACCACTGCCTGTAACTAGTATAAAGGGGAGAGTTTTACTCTAAAATGCAAGAGACTTTACTGGGAAAGCATCCTTTGTGAAGTTATGAGTTACAATAAAAAAAGTGTACAGCAGAGGGAGCTGGGAAGCATTTTTAAGCGATAAAAACTGCAAATGTGTGTAAAACTCCAACCAAAGCTTTGGGATTCAAACCACTGCCTGTAACTAGTATAAAGGGGAGAGTTTACTCTAAAAAGCAAGAGACTTTACTGGGAAAGCATCCTTTGTGAAGTTATGAGTCAAAATAAAAAAAGTGTACAGCAGGCGCTGGGAAGCATTTTTAAGCGATAAAACTGCAAATGTGTGTAAAACTCCAACCAAAGCTTTGGGATTCAAACCACTGCCTGTAACTAGTATAAAGGGTGAGAGTTTACTCTAAAAAGCAAGAGAATTTACTGGGAAAGCATCCTTTGTGAAGTTATGAGTCAAAATAAAAAAAGTGTACAGCAGGCGCTGGGAAGCATTTTTAAGCGATAAAACTGCAAATGTGTGTAAAACTCCAACCAAAGCTTTGGGATTCAAACCACTGCCTGTAACTAGTATAAAGGGGAGAGTTTACTCTAAAAAGCAAGAGAATTTACTGGGAAAGCATCCTTTGTGAAGTTATGAGTCAAAATAAAAAAAGTGTACAGCAGAGGGAGCTGGGAAGCATTTTTAAGCGATAAAAACTGCAAATGTGTGTAAAACTCCAACCAAAGCTTTGGGATTCAAACCACTGCCTGTAACTAGTATAAAGGGGAGAGTTCTACTCTAAAAAGCAAGAGAATTTACTGGGAAAGCATCCTTTGTGAAGTTATGAGTCAAAATAAAAAAAGTGTACAGCAGAGGGAGCTGGGAAGCATTTTTAAGCAATAAAAACTGCAAATGTGTGTAAAACTCCAACCAAAGCTTTGGGATTCAAACCACTGCCTGTAACTAGTATAAAGGGGAGAGTTTTACTCTAAAAAGCAAGAGAATTTACTGGGAAAGCATCCTTTGTGAAGTTATGAGTTACAATAAAAAAAGTGTACAGCAGAGGGAGCTGGGAAGCATTTTTAAGCATAAAAACTGCAAATGTGTGTAAAACTCCAACCAAAGCTTTGGGATTCAAACCACTGCCTGTAACTAGTATAAAGGGGAGAGTTTTACTCTAAAAAGCAAGAGAATTTACTGGGAAAGCATCCTTTGTGAAGTTATGAGTCAAAATAAAAAAAGTGTACAGCAGGGAGCTGGGAAGCATTTTTAAGCGATAAAAACTGCAAATGTGTGTAAAACTCCAACCAAAGCTTTGGGATTCAAACCACTGCCTGTAACTAGTATAAAGGGGAGAGTTTTACTCTAAAATGCAAGAGACTTTACTGGGAAAGCATCCTTTGTGAAGTTATGAGTCAAAATAAAAAAAGTGTACAGCAGGCGCTGGGAAGCATTTTTAAGCGATAAAAACTGCAAATGTGTGTAAAACTCCAACCAAAGCTTTGGGATTCAAACCACTGCCTGTAACTAGTATAAAGGGGAGAGTTCTACTCTAAAAAGCAAGAGACTTTACTGGGAAAGCATCCTTTGTGAAGTTATGAGTACAAATAAAAAAAGTGTACAGCAGAGGAGCTGGGAAGCATTTTTAAGCGATAAAAACTGCAAATGTGTGTAAAACTCCAACCAAAGCTTTGGGATTCAAACCACTGCCTGTAACTAGTATAAAGGGGAGAGTTTTACTCTAAAAAGCAAGAGAATTTACTGGGAAAGCATCCTTTGTGAAGTTATGAGTCAAAATAAAAAAAGTGTACAGCAGGCGCTGGGAAGCATTTTTAAGCGATAAAAACTGCAAATGTGTGTAAAACTCCAACCAAAGCTTTGGGATTCAAACCACTGCCTGTAACTAGTATAAAGGGGAGAGTTTTACTCTAAAAAGCAAGAGAATTTACTGGGAAAGCATCCTTTGTGAAGTTATGAGTTACAATAAAAAAAGTGTACAGCAGAGGGAGCTGGGAAGCATTTTTAAGCGATAAAAACTGCAAATGTGTGTAAAACTCCAACCAAAGCTTTGGGATTCAAACCACTGCCTGTAACTAGTATAAAGGGGAGAGTTTTACTCTAAAAAGCAAGAGAATTTACTGGGAAAGCATCCTTTGTGAAGTTATGAGTCAAAATAAAAAAAGTGTACAGCAGGGAGCTGGGAAGCATTTTTAAGCGATAAAAACTGCAAATGTGTGTAAAACTCCAACCAAAGCTTTGGGATTCAAACCACTGCCTGTAACTCGTATAAAGGGGAGAGTTCTACTCTAAAAAGCAAGAGAATTTACTGGGAAAGCATCCTTTGTGAAGTTATGAGTCAAAATAAAAAAAGTGTACAGCAGGCGCTGGGAAGCATTTTTAAGCGATAAAAACTGCAAATGTGTGTAAAACTCCAACCAAAGCTTTGGGATTCAAACCACTGCCTGTAACTAGTATAAAGGGGAGAGTTTTACTCTAAAAAGCAAGAGAATTTACTGGGAAAGCATCCTTTGTGAAGTTATGAGTTACAATAAAAAAAGTGTACAGCAGAGGGAGCTGGGAAGCATTTTTAAGCGATAAAAACTGCAAATGTGTGTAAAACTCCAACCAAAGCTTTGGGATTCAAACCACTGCCTGTAACTAGTATAAAGGGGAGAGTTTTACTCTGAAAAGCAAGAGAATTTACTGGGAAAGCATCCTTTGTGAAGTTATGAGTCAAAATAAAAAAAGTGTACAGCAGGCGCTGGGAAGCATTTTTAAGCAATAAAACTGCAAATGTGTGTAAAACTCCAACCAAAGCTTTGGGATTCAAACCACTGCCTGTAACTAGTATAAAGGGGAGAGTTCTACTCTAAAAAGCAAGAGATTTACTGGGAAAGCATCCTTTGTGAAGTTATGAGTTACAATAAAAAAAGTGTACAGCAGGCGCTGGGAAGCATTTTTAAGCGATAAAAACTGCAAATGTGTGTAAAACTCCAACCAAAGCTTTGGGATTCAAACCACTGCCTGTAACTAGTATAAAGGGGAGAGTTTTACTCTAAAAAGCAAGAGAATTTACTGGGAAAGCATCCTTTGTGAAGTTATGAGTCAAAATAAAAAAAGTGTACAGCAGGGAGCTGGGAAGCATTTTTAAGCGATAAAAACTGCAAATGTGTGTAAAACTCCAACCAAAGCTTTGGGATTCAAACCACTGCCTGTAACTAGTATAAAGGGGAGAGTTTTACTCTAAAAAGCAAGAGAATTTACTTGGGAAAGCATCCTTTGTGAAGTTATGAGTTACAATAAAAAAAGTGTACAGCAGAGGGAGCTGGGAAGCATTTTTAAGCGATAAAAACTGCAAATGTGTGTAAAACTCCAACCAAAGCTTTGGGATTCAAACCACTGCCTGTAACTAGTATAAAGGGGAGAGTTTTACTCTAAAAAGCAAGAGAATTTACTGGGAAAGCATCCTTTGTGAAGTTATGAGTTACAATAAAAAAAGTGTACAGCAGGCGCTGGGAAGCATTTTTAAGCGATAAAAACTGCAAATGTGTGTAAAACTCCAACCAAAGCTTTGGGATTCAAACCACTGCCTGTAACTAGTATAAAGGGGAGAGTTTTACTCTAAAAAGCAAGAGAATTTACTGGGAAAGCATCCTTTGTGAAGTTATGAGTTACAATAAAAAAAGTGTACAGCAGAGGGAGCTGGGAAGCATTTTTAAGCGATAAAAACTGCAAATGTGTGTAAAACTCCAACCAAAGCTTTGGGATTCAAACCACTGCCTGTAACTAGTATAAAGGGGAGAGTTTTACTCTAAAAAGCAAGAGAATTTACTGGGAAAGCATCCTTTGTGAAGTTATGAGTTCAAAAAAAAAGTGTACAGCAGGCGCTGGGAAGCATTTTTAAGCGATAAAAACTGCAAATGTGTGTAAAACTCCAACCAAAGCTTTGGGATTCAAACCACTGCCTGTAACTAGTATAAAGGGGAGAGTTTTACTCTAAAAAGCAAGAGACTTTACTGGGAAAGCATCCTTTGTGAAGTTATGAGTCAAAATAAAAAAAGTGTACAGCAGAGGGAGCTGGGAAGCATTTTTAAGCGATAAAACTGCAAATGTGTGTAAAACTCCAACCAAAGCTTTGGGATTCAAACCACTGCCTGTAACTAGTATAAAGGGGAGAGTTTTACTCTAAAAGCAAGAGAATTTACTTGGAAAGCATCCTTTGTGAAGTTATGAGTTACAATAAAAAAAGTGTACAGCAGAGGGAGCTGGGAAGCATTTTTAAGCGATAAAAACTGCAAATGTGTGTAAAACTCCAACCAAAGCTTTGGGATTCAAACCACTGCCTGTAACTAGTATAAAGGGGAGAGTTCTACTCTAAAAAGCAAGAGACTTTACTGGGAAAGCATCCTTTGTGAAGTTATGAGTTCAAAATAAAAAAAGTGTACAGCAGGCGCTGGGAAGCATTTTTAAGCGATAAAAACTGCAAATGTGTGTAAAACTCCAACCAAAGCTTTGGGATTCAAACCACTGCCTGTAACTAGTATAAAGGGGAGAGTTTTACTCTAAAAAGCAAGAGAATTTACTGGGAAAGCATCCTTTGTGAAGTTATGAGTTACAATAAAAAAAGTGTACAGCAGAGGGGCTGGGAAGCATTTTTAAGCGATAAAAACTGCAAATGTGTGTAAAACTCCAACCAAAGCTTTGGGATTCAAACCACTGCCTGTAACTAGTATAAAGGGGAGAGTTTCTACTCTAAAAAGCAAGAGAATTTACTGGGAAAGCATCCTTTGTGAAGTTATGAGTCAAAATAAAAAAAGTGTACAGCAGAGGGAGCTGGGAAGCATTTTTAAGCAATAAAAACTGCAAATGTGTGTAAAACTCCAACCAAAGCTTTGGGATTCAAACCACTGCCTGTAACTAGTATAAAGGGGAGAGTTTCTACTCTAAAAAGCAAGAGAATTTACTGGGAAAGCATCCTTTGTGAAGTTATGAGTCAAAATAAAAAAAGTGTACAGCAGGCGCTGGGAAGCATTTTTAAGCGATAAAAGCTGCAAATGTGTGTAAAACTCCAACCAAAGCTTTGGGATTCAAACCACTGCCTGTAACTAGTATAAAGGGGAGAGTTTTACTCTAAAAAGCAAGAGAATTTACTGGAAAGCATCCTTTGTGAAGTTATGAGTCAAAATAAAAAAAGTGTACAGCAGGGAGCTGGGAAGCATTTTTAAGCGATAAAAACTGCAAATGTGTGTAAAACTCCAACCAAAGCTTTGGGATTCAAACCACTGCCTGTAACTAGTATAAAGGGGAGAGTTTTACTCTAAAAGCAAGAGAATTTACTGGGAAAGCATCCTTTGTGAAGTTATGAGTTACAAATAAAAAAAGTGTACAGCAGGGAGCTGGGAAGCATTTTTAAGCAATAAAAACTGCAAATGTGTGTAAAACTCCAACCAAAGCTTTGGGATTCAAACCACTGCCTGTAACTAGTATAAAGGGGAGAGTTTTACTCTAAAAAGCAAGAGAATTTACTGGGAAAGCATCCTTTGTGAAGTTATGAGTACAAATAAAAAAAGTGTACAGCAGGGAGCTGGGAAGCATTTTTAAGCGATAAAAACTGCAAATGTGTGTAAAACTCCAACCAAAGCTTTGGGATTCAAACCACTGCCTGTAACTAGTATAAAGGGGAGAGTTTTACTCTAAAAGCAAGAGAATTTACTTGGGAAAGCATCCTTTGTGAAGTTATGAGTTACAAATAAAAAAAGTGTACAGCAGAGGGAGCTGGGAAGCATTTTTAAGCGATAAAAACTGCAAATGTGTGTAAAACTCCAACCAAAGCTTTGGGATTCAAACCACTGCCTGTAACTAGTATAAAGGGGAGAGTTTTACTCTAAAAAGCAAGAGAATTTACTGGGAAAGCATCCTTTGTGAAGTTATGAGTCAAAATAAAAAAAGTGTACAGCAGGCGCTGGGAAGCATTTTTAAGCGATAAAAACTGCAAATGTGTGTAAAACTCCAACCAAAGCTTTGGGATTCAAACCACTGCCTGTAACTAGTATAAAGGGGAGAGTTTTACTCTAAAAAGCAAGAGAATTTACTGGGAAAGCATCCTTTGTGAAGTTATGAGTTAAATAAAAAAAGTGTACAGCAGAGGGAGCTGGGAAGCATTTTTAAGCGATAAAAACTGCAAATGTGTGTAAAACTCGCCACCAAAGTTTTGGGATTCAAACCACTGCCTTTAACTAGTATAAAGGTGAGAGTTTTACTCTAAAATGCAAGAGAATTTACTTGGAAAGCATCCTTTGTGAAGCGATGAGTCAAAATCAAAAAGTGTACAGCAGGGCTGGGAAGCATTTTTAAGCGATAAAAGCTGCAAATGTGTGTAAAACTCCAAATAAACTTTGGGATTCAAATGACTGCCTTAACTAGTATACAGGGGAGAGTTTTACTCTGAAATGCAAGATAATTTACTTGGAAAGCATCCTTTGTGAAGTTATGAGTTACAATAAAAATAAGTGTACAGCAGAGGAAGCTGGGAAGCAGTTTTAAGCGATAAAAACTGCAAATGTGTGAAAAACTACAACCGAAGCTTTGGGATTCAAACCACTGCCTGTAACTAGTATAAAGGGGAGAGTTCTACTCTAAAAAGCAAGATAATTTACTGGGAAAGCATCATTTGTGAAGTTATGAGTTGCAATAAAAAAAGTGTACAACAGGCGCTGGGAAGTATTTTTTAGCGATAAAAACAGCAAATGTGTGTAAAACTCCAACCAAATCTTTGGGATTCAAACCACTGCCTGTAACTAGTATAAAGGGGAGAGTTTTACTCTAAAAAGCAAGAGAAGTTACTGGGAAAGCATCCTTTGTGAAGTTATGAGTTACAATAAAAAAAGTGTTCAGCAGAGGGACCTGAGAAGCATTTTTAAGCGATAAAAACTGCAAATGTGTGTAAAACTACAACCAAAGCTTTGGGATTCAAACCACTGCCTGTAACTAGTATAAAGGGGAGAGTTCTTCTTAAAAAGCAAGATAATTTACTGGGAAAGCATCCTTTGTGAAGTTATGAGTCAAAATAAAAAAAGGTGTACAGCAGAGGGAGCTGGGAAGCATTTTTAAGCAATAAAAACTGCAAATGTATGTAAAACCCCAACCAAAGCTTTGGGATTCAAACCACTGCCTGTCACTCTTATGAAGGGGAGACTTCTACTCTAAAAAGCAAGAGAATTTACTGGGAAAGCATCCTTTTTGAAGTTATAAGTCAAAATAAAAAAAGTGTACAGCAGTCGCTGGGAAGCATTTTTAAGCGATAAAAGCTGCAAATGTGTGTAAAACTCCAACCAAAGCTTTGGGATTCAAACCACTGCCTGTCACTCGTATAAAGGGGAGAGTTTTACTCTAAAAAGCAAGAGAATTTACTGGGAAAGCATCCTTTGTGAAGTTATGAGTTACAATAAAAAAAGTGTTCAGCAGAGGGAGCTGAGAAGCATTTTTAAGCGATAAAAACTGCAAATGTGTGTAAAACTACAACCAAAGCTTTGGGATTCAAACCACTGCCTGTAACTAGTATAAAGGGGAGAGTTCTTCTCTAAAAAGCAAGATAATTTACTGGGAAAGCATCCTTTGTGAAGTTATGAGTAAAATAAAAAAAGGTGTACAGCTAGGGAGCTGGGAAGCATTTTTAAGCAATAAAAACTGCAAATGTAGTGTAAAACCCCAACCAAAGCTTTGGGATTCAAACCACTGCCTGTAACTAGTATACAGGGGAGAGTTTTACTCTGAAATGCAAGATAATTTACTTGGAAAGCATCCTTTGTGAAGTTATGAGTTACAATAAAAATAAGTGTACAGCAGAGGAAGCTGGGAAGCAGTTTTAAGCGATAAAAACTGCAAATGTGTGTAAAAACTACAACCGAAGCTTTGGGATTCAAACCACTGCCTGTAACTAGTGTAAAGGGGAGAGTTCTTCTCTAAAAAGCAAGATAATTTACTGGGAAAGCATCATTTGTGAAGTTATGAGTTGCAATAAAAAAAGTGTACAACAGGCGCTGGGAAGTTTTTTTAGCGATAAAAACAGCAAATGTGTGTAAAACTCCAACTAAATCTTTGGGATTCAAACCAGTGCCTGTAACTAGTATAAAGGGGAGAGTTTTACTCTAAAAAGCAAGAGAATTTACTGGGAAAGCATCCTTTGTGAAGTTATGAGTTACAATAAAAAAAGTGTACAGCAGAGGGAGCTGAGAAGCATTTTTAAGCGATAAAAACTGCAAATGTGTGTAAAACTACAACCAAAGCTTTGGGATTCAAACCACTGCCTGTAACTAGTATAAAGGGGAGAGTTCTTCTCTAAAAAGCAAGATAATTTACTGGGAAAGCATGATTTGTGAAGTTATGAGTTGCAATAAAAAAAAGTGTACAACAGGCGCTGGGAAGCATTTTTTAGCGATAAAAACAACAAATGTGTGTAAAACTCCAACCAAAGCTTTGGGATTCAAACCACTGCCTGTAACTCGTACAAAGGGGATAGTTTTACTCGAAAAAGCAAGAGAATTTACTGGGAAAGCATCCTTGGTGAAGTTATGAGTCAAAATAAAAAAAGTGTTCAGCAGAGGGAGCTGGGAAGCATTTTTAAGCGATAGAAACTACAAATGTGTGTAAAACTCCAACCAAAGCTTTGGGATTCAAACCACTGCCTCTAACTAGTATACAGGGGAGAGTTTTACTCTGAAATGCAAGATAATTTACTTGGAAAGCATCCTTTGTGAAGTTATGAGTTACAATAAAAATAAGTGTACAGCAGAGGAAGCTGGGAAGCAGTTTTAAGCGATAAAAACTGCAAATGTGTGAAAAACTACAACCGAAGCTTTGGGATTCAAACCACTGCCTGTAACTAGTATAAAGGGGAGAGTTCTACTCTAAAAAGCAAGATAATTTACTGGGAAAGCATCATTTGTGAAGTTATGAGTTGCAATAAAAAAAGTGTACAACAGGCGCTGGGAAGTATTTTTTAGCGATAAAAACAGCAAATGTGTGTAAAACTCCAACCAAATCTTTGGGATTCAAACCACTGCCTGTAACTAGTATAAAGGGGAGAGTTTTACTCTAAAAAGCAAGAGAAGTTACTGGGAAAGCATCCTTTGTGAAGTTATGAGTTACAATAAAAAAAGTGTTCAGCAGAGGGACCTGAGAAGCATTTTTAAGCGATAAAAACTGCAAATGTGTGTAAAACTACAACCAAAGCTTTGGGATTCAAACCACTGCCTGTAACTAGTATAAAGGGGAGAGTTCTTCTCTAAAAAGCAAGATAATTTACTGGGAAAGCATCCTTTGTGAAGTTATGAGTCAAAAAAAAAAAGGTGTACAGCAGAGGGAGCTGGGAAGCATTTTTAAGCAATAAAAACTGCAAATGTATGTAAAACCCCAACCAAAGCTTTGGGATTCAAACCACTGCCTGTCACTCTTATGAAGGGGAGACTTCTACTCTAAAAAGCAAGAGAATTTACTGGGAAAGCATCCTTTTTGAAGTTATAAGTCAAAATAAAAAAAAGTGTACAGCAGTCGCTGGGAAGCATTTTTAAGCGATAAAAGCTGCAAATGTGTGTAAAACTCCAACCAAAGCTTTGGGATTCAAACCACTGCCTGTCACTCGTATAAAGGGGAGAGTTTTACTCTAAAAAGCAAGAGAATTTACTGGGAAAGCATCCTTTGTGAAGTTATGAGTTACAATAAAAAAAGTGTTCAGCAGAGGGAGCTGAGAAGCATTTTTAAGCGATAAAAACTGCAAATGTGTGTAAAACTACAACCAAAGCTTTGGGATTCAAACCACTGCCTGTAACTAGTATAAAGGGGAGAGTTCTTCTCTAAAAAGCAAGATAATTTACTGGGAAAGCATCCTTTGTGAAGTTATGAGTAAAAAAAAAAAAGGTGTACAGCTTGGGAGCTGGGAAGCATTTTTAAGCAATAAAAACTGCAAATGTATGTAAAACCCCAACCAAAGCTTTGGGATTCAAACCACTGCCTGTAACTAGTATAAAGGGGAGAGTTCTACTCTAAAAAGCAAGATAATTTACTGGGAAAGCATCATTTGTGAAGTTATGAGTTGCAATAAAAAAAGTGTACAACAGGCGCTGGGAAGTATTTTTTAGCGATAAAAACAGCAAATGTGTGTAAAACTCCAACCAAAGCTTTGGGATTCAAACCACTGACTGTTACTAGTATAAAGGGGAGAGTTCGACTCTGAAAAGCAAGATAATTTACTGGGAAAGCATCATTTGTGAAGTTATGAGTCAAAATAAAAAAAGTGTTCAGCAGAGGGAGCTGGGAAGCATTTTTAAGCGATAAAAGCTGCAAATGTGTGTAAAACTCCAACCAAAGCTTTGGGATTCAAACCACTGCCTGTTACAAGTGTCAAGGGGTGAGTTTTACTCTAAAATGCAAGAGACTTTACTGGGAAAGCATCCTTTGTGAAGTTAAGAGTCAAAATAAAAAAAGTGTACAGCAGGCGCTGGGAAGCATTTTTAAGCAATAAATACTGCAAATGTGTGTAAAACTCCAACCAAAGCTTTGGGATTCGAACCACTGCCTGTAACTCGTATAAAGGGGACAGTTCTACTCTAAAAAGCAAGAGACTTTACTCGGAAAGCATCCTTTGTGAAGTTATGAGTGAAAATAAATAAAGTGTACAGCAGAGGAAGCTGGGAAGCAGTTTTAAGCGATAAAAACTGCAAATGTGTGAAAAACTACAACCGAAGCTTTGGGATTCAAACCACTGCCTGTAACTAGTATAAAGGGGAGAGTTCTTCTCTAAAAAGCAAGATAATTTACTGGGAAAGCATCATTTGTGAAGTTATGAGTTGCAATAAAAAAAGTGTACAACAGGCGCTGGGAAGTTTTTTTTAGCGATAAAAACAGCAAATGTGTGTAAAACTCCAACTAAATCTTTGGGATTCAAACCAGTGCCTGTAACTAGTATAAAGGGGAGAGTTTTACTCTAAAAAGCAAGAGAATTTACTGGGAAAGCATCCTTTGTGAAGTTATGAGTTACAATAAAAAAAGTGTACAGCAGAGGGAGCTGAGAAGCATTTTTAAGCGATAAAAACTGCAAATGTGTGTAAAACTACAACCAAAGCTTTGGGATTCAAACCACTGCCTGTAACTAGTATAAAGGGGAGAGTTCTTCTCTAAAAAGCAAGATAATTTACTGGGAAAGCATCATTTGTGAAGTTATGAGTTGCAATAAAAAAAAGTGTACAACAGGCGCTGGGAAGCATTTTTTAGCGATAGAAACTACAAATGTGTGTAAAACTCCAACCAAAGCTTTGGGATTCAAACCACTGCCTCTAACTAGTATACAGGGGAGAGTTTTACTCTGAAATGCAAGATAATTTACTTGGAAAGCATCCTTTGTGAAGTTATGAGTTACAATAAAAATAAGTGTACAGCAGAGGGAGCTGGGAAACATTTTTAAGCAATAAAAACTGCAAATGTGTGTAAAACTCCAACCAAAGCTTTGGGATTCGAACCACTGCCTGTAACTCGTATAAAGGGGACAGTTCTACTCTAAAAAGCAAGAGACTTTACTTGGAAAGCATCCTTTGTGAAGTTATGAGTGAAAATAAATAAAGTGTACAGCAGAGGAAGCTGGGAAGCAGTTTTAAGCGATAAAAACTGCAAATGTGTGAAAAACTACAACCGAAGCTTTGGGATTCAAACCACTGCCTGTAACTAGTATAAAGGGGAGAGTTCTACTCTAAAAAGCAAGATAATTTACTGGGAAAGCATCATTTGTGAAGTTATGAGTTGCAATAAAAAAAGTGTACAACAGGCGCTGGGAAGTATTTTTTAGCGATAAAAACAGCAAATGTGTGTAAAACTCCAACCAAATCTTTGGGATTCAAACCACTGCCTGTAACTAGTATAAAGGGGAGAGTTTTACTCTAAAAAGCAAGAGAATTTACTGGGAAAGCATCCGTTGTGAAGTTATGAGTTACAATAAAAAAAGTGTTCAGCAGAGGGAGCTGAGAAGCATTTTTAAGCGATAAAAACTGCAAATGTGTGTAAAACTACAACCAAAGCTTTGGGATTCAAACCACTGCCTGTAACTAGTATAAAGGGGAGAGTTTTACTCTAAAATGCAAGAGAATTTACTTGGAAAGCATCCTTTGTGAAGCGATGAGTCAAAATCAAAAAAGTGTACAGCAGGGGCTGGGAAGCATTTTTAAGCGATAAAAGCTGCAAATGTGTGTAAAACTCCAAATAAACTTTGGGATTCAAATGACTGCCTTTAACGAGTATAAAGGGGAGAGTTCTACTCTAAAAAGCAAGAGACTTTACTGGGAAAGCATCCTTTGTGAAGTTATGAGTTACAACAAACAAAGTGTCCAGCAGAGGGAGCTGTTTAGCATTTTTAAGCAATACAAACTGCAAATGTGTGTTAAACTACAACCAAAGCTTTGGGATTCAAACCACTGCTTGTACCTCGTATAAAGGGGAGAGTTCTACTCAAAAAAGCAACAGACTTTACTGGGAAAGCATCCTTTTTGAAGTTATGTGTCAAAATAAAAAAAGTGTACAGCAGGCATTGGGAAGCATTTTTAAGCGATAAAAACTGCAAATGTGTGTAAAACTCCAACCAAAGCTTTGGAATTCAAACCACAACCTGTAATTAGTATAAAGGTGAGAGTTTTACTCTAAAAAGCAAGAGACTTTACTGGGAAAGCATCCTTTTTTAAGTTATGAGTCAAAATAAAAAAAGTGTACAGCTGGCGCTGGGAAGCATTTTTAAGCGATAAAAGCTGCAAATGTTTGTAAAACTCCAACCAAAGCTTTGGGATTCAAACCACTGCCCCTAGGTAGTATACAGGGGAGAGTTTTACGATGAAATGCCAGAGAATTTACTTGGAAAGCGTCCTTTTTGAAGTTGTAAGTCAAAATAAAAGAAGTGTACAGCAGGCGTTGGGAAGCATTTTTAAGCGATAAAAGCTCCAAATGTGTGTAAAACTCAAACCAAAGCTTTGGGATTCAAACCACTGCCTGTAACCAGTATAAAGGTCAGCGTTATACTCTAAAAAGCAAGAGACTTTACTGGGAAAGCATCCTTTGTGAAGTTATGAGTCAAAATAAAAAAGTATCCATCAGGCGCTGGGAAGCATTTTTAAGCAATAAAAACTGCAAATGTGTGTAAAACTCCAGCCTAAGCTTTGGGATTGAAACCACTGCCTGTAACTCGTATAAAGGGGAGAGTTTTACTCTCAAAAGCAAGACAATTTACTGGGAAAGCATCCATTGTGAAGTTAAGAGTTACTATAAAAAAAGGTGTACAGCAGGCGCTGGGAAGCATTTTTTAGCGATAAAAGCTGCAAATGTGTGCAAAACTCCAACCGAAGCTTTGGGATTCAAACCACTGCCCCTAAGTAATATACAGGGGAGAGTTTTACTCTGAAATGCAAGAGAATTTACTTGGAAAGCATCCTTTGTGAAGTTATGTGTTTCAAAAAAAAAAAAGTGTCCAGCAGAGGGAGCTGTTCAGCATTTTTAAGCGATACAAACTGCAAATGTGTGTAAAACTCCAACCGAAGCTTTGGGATTCAAACCACTGCCCCTAACTAGTGTAAAGGGGAGAGTTCTCCTCTAAAAAGCAAGAGACTTTCCTCGGAAAGCATCCTTTGTGAAGTTATGAGTCAAAATAAAAAGTGTACAGCAGGGGCTGGGAAGCATTTTTAAGCGATAAAAGCTGCAAATGTGTGTAAAACTCCAACCAAACTTTGGGATTCAAACCACTGCCCCTAAGTACTATACAGGGGAGAGTTTTACTCTCAAAAGCAAGACAATTTACTGGGAAAGCATCCTTTGTGAAGCTATGTGTTACAATAAAAAAAGTGCACAGCAGAAGGAGCGAGGAAGCATTTTTAAGCAATAAAAACTGCAAATGTGTGTAAAACTCCAACCAAAGCTTTGGGATTCAAACCACTCCCTGTAACTAGTACAAAGGGGAGAGTTCTACTCTAAAAAGCAAGAGACTTTACTGGGAAAGCATCCTTTGTGAAGTTCTGAGTGAAAATAAAAAAAGTGTCCAGCAGGCGCTGGGAAGCATTTTTAAGCGATAAAAGCTCCAAATGTGTGTACAACTCCAACCAAAGCTTTGGGATTCAAACCACTGCCTGTAACGAGTATAAAGGTGAGAGTTTTACTCTAAAAAGCAAGAGACTTTACTGGGAAAGCATCCTTTGTGAAGTTAAGAGTTACAATAAAAAAAAGTGGACAGCAGGTGCTGGGAAGCATTTTTATGCAATGAAAACAGCAAATGTGTGTAAAACGCCAACCAAAGCTTTGGGATTCAAACCACTGCCTGTAACTTGTATAAAGGGGAGAGTTTTACTCTAAAATGCAAGAGAATTTACTTGGAAAGCATCCTTTGTGAAGTTATGAGTCAAAATAAAAAAAGTATCCAGCAGGCGCTGGGAAGCATTTTTCAGCGATAAAAGCTCCAAATGTGTGTAAAACTCCAACCAAAGCTTTGGGATTCAAACCACTGCCTGCAACCAGTATAAAGGTCAGAGTTAAATTCTAAAAAGCAAGAGACTTTACTTGGAAAGCATCATTTGTGAAGTTATGAGTTACAATAAAAAAAAGTGTACAGCAGGCGCTGGGAAGCATTTTTAAGCGATAAAAGCTGCAAATGTGTGTAAAACTCCAACCAAAGCTTTGGAATTCAAACCACTGCCTGTAACTTGTATAAAGGGGAGAGTTCTGCTCTAAAAAGCAAGCGAATTTACTGGGAAAGCATCCTTTGTGAAGTTATGAATCAAAATAAAAAAAGTGAACAGCAGGTGCTGGGAAGCATTTTTCAGCGATAAAAGCTGCAAATGTGTGTAAAACTCCAACCAAACCTTTGTAATTCAAACCACTGCATGTAACTTGTATAAAGGGGAGAGTTTTCCTCTAAAAAGCAAGAGAATTTACTGGGAAAGCATCCTTTGTGAAGTTATGAGTTACAATAAAAAAAAAGTGTACAGCAGAGGGAGCTGGGAAGCATTTTTAAGCAATAAAAACTGCAAATGTGTGAAAAACACCAACCAAAACTTTGGGATTCAAACCACTGCCTGTAACTAGTATAAAGGGGAGAGTTCTACTCTAAAAAGCAAGAGAATTTACTGGGAAAGCATCCTCTGTGAAGGTATGAGTGATAAAAAAAAGAAAGTGTCCAGCAGACGGAGCTGGGTAGCATTTTTAAGAATTAAAAACTGCAAATGTGTGAAAAACACCAACCAAAGCTTTGGGATTCAAACCACTGCCTGTAACTAGTACAAAGGGGAGAGTTCTACTCTAAAAAGCAAGAGACTTTATTGGGAAAGCATCCTTTGTGAAGTTATGAGTCAAAATAAAAAATTTGTACAGCAGGCGCTGGGAAGAATTTTTAAGCGATAAAAACTGCAAATGTGTGTAAAACTCGCCACCAAAGTTTTGGGATTCAAACCACTGCCTTTAACTAGTATAAAGGTGAGAGTTTTACTCTAAAATGCAAGAGAATTTACTTGGAAAGCATCCTTTGTGAAGCGATGAGTCAAAATCAAAAAAGTGTACAGCAGGGGCTGGGAAGCATTTTTAAGCGATAAAAGCTGCAAATGTGTGTAAAACTCCAAATAAACTTTGGGATTCAAATGACTGCCTTTAACGAGTATAAAGGGGAGAGTTCTACTCTAAAAAGCAAGAGAATTTACTGGGAAAGCATCCTTTGTGAAGTTATGAGTTACAATAAAAAAAAAGTGTACAGCAGAGGGAGCTGGGAAGCATTTTTAAGCAATAAAAACTGCAAATGTGTGAAAAACACCAACCAAAACTTTGGGATTCAAACCACTGCCTGTAACTAGTATAAAGGGGAGAGTTCTACTCTAAAAAGCAAGAGAATTTACTGGGAAAGCATCCTCTGTGAAGGTATGAGTGATAAAAAAAAGAAAGTGTCCAGCAGACGGAGCTGGGTAGCATTTTTAAGAATTAAAAACTGCAAATGTGTGAAAAACACCAACCAAAGCTTTGGGATTCAAACCACTGCCTGTAACTAGTACAAAGGGGAGAGTTCTACTCTAAAAAGCAAGAGACTTTATTGGGAAAGCATCCTTTGTGAAGTTATGAGTCAAAATAAAAAATTTGTACAGCAGGCGCTGGGAAGAATTTTTAAGCGATAAAAACTGCAAATGTGTGTAAAACTCGCCACCAAAGTTTTGGGATTCAAACCACTGCCTTTAACTAGTATAAAGGTGAGAGTTTTACTCTAAAATGCAAGAGAATTTACTTGGAAAGCATCCTTTGTGAAGTTATGAGTCAAAATAAAAAAAGTATCCAGCAGGCGCTGGGAAGCATTTTTACGCAATGAAAACAGCAAATGTGTGTAAAACGCCAACCAAAGCTTTGGGATTCAAACCACTGCCTGTAACTAGGATAAAGGGGAGAGTTTTACTCTAAAATGCAAGAGAATTTACTTGGAAAGCATCCTTTGTGAAGCGATGAGTCAAAATCAAAAAAGTGTACAGCAGGGGCTGGGAAGCATTTTTAAGCGATAAAAGCTGCAAATGTGTGTAAAACTCCAAATAAACTTTGGGATTCAAATGACTGCCTTTAACGAGTATAAAGGGGAGAGTTCTACTCTAAAAAGCAAGAGACTTTACTGGGAAAGCATCCTTTGTGAAGTTATGAGTTACAACAAACAAAGTGTCCAGCAGAGGGAGCTGTTCAGCATTTTTAAGCGATACAAACTGCAAATGTGTGTTAAACTACAACCAAAGCTTTGGGATTCAAACCACTGCTTGTACCTCGTATAAAGGGGAGAGTTCTACTCAAAAAAGCAACAGACTTTACTGGGAAAGCATCCTTTTTGAAGTTATGAGTCAAAATAAAAAAAGTGTACAGCAGGCATTGGGAAGCATTTTTAAGCGATAAAAGCTCCAAATGTGTGTAAAACTCCAACCAAAGCTTTGGGATTCAAACCACTGCCTGTAACGAGTATAAAGGTGAGAGTTTTACTCTAAAAAGCAAGAGACTTTACTGGGAAAGCATCCTTTTTTAAGTTATGAGTCAAAATAAAAAAAGTGTACAGCTGGCGCTGGGAAGCATTTTTAAGCGATAAAAGCTGCAAATGTTTGTAAAACTCCAACCAAAGCTTTGGGATTCAAACCACTGCCCCTAGGTAGTATACAGGGGAGAGTTTTACGATGAAATGCCAGAGAATTTACTTGGAAAGCGTCCTTTTTGAAGTTGTAAGTCAAAATAAAAGAAGTGTACAGCAGGCGTTGGGAAGCATTTTTAAGCGATAAAAGCTCCAAATGTGTGTAAAACTCAAACCAAAGCTTTGGGATTCAAACCACTGCCTGTAACTAGTATAAAGGGGAGAGTTCTACTCTAAAAAGCAAGAGAATTTACTTGGAAAGCATCCTTTGTGAAGTTATGAGTAAAAATAAAAAATGTGTACAGCAGGCGCTGGGAAGCATTTTTAAGCGATAAAAGCTGCAAATGTGTGTAAAACTCCAACCAAAGCTTTGGGATTCAAACCACTGCCTCTAACTGGGATAAATGGGAGAGTTTTTCTCTGAAATGCAAGAGAATTTACTTGGAAAGCATCCTTTGTGAAGTTATGAGTTACAATAAAAAAGTGTCCAGCAGAGGGAGCTGTTAAGCATTTTTAAGCGATACAAACTGCAAATGTGTGTTAAACTACAACCAAAGCTTTGGGATTCAAACCACTGCCTGTACCTCGTATAAAGGTGAGAGTTCTACTCGAAAAAGCAACAGACTTTACTGGGAAAGCATCATTTTTGAAGTTATGAGTCAAAATAAAAAAAGTCTACAGCAAGCGCTGGGAAGCCTTTTTAAGCGATAAAAGCTGCAAATGTGTGTAAAACTCCAACCAAAGCTTTGGGATTCAAACCACTTCCCCTAAGTAGTATACAGGGGAGAGTTTTACTCTGAAATGCCAGAGAATTTACTTGGAAAGCATCCTTTGTTAAGTTATGAGTTACAATTAAAAAAAGTGTACAGCAGAGGGAGCTGGGAAGCATTTTTAAGCGATAAAACCTGCAAATGTGTGTAAAACTCCAACCAAAGCTTTGGGATTCAAACCACTGCCTGTATCTAGTATAAAGGGGTGAGGTCAACTCTAAAAAGCAAGAGACTTTACAGGGAAAGCATCCTTTGTGAAGTTATGAGTGAAAATAAAAAAAGTGTACAGCAGAGGGAGCTGGGAAGAATTTTTAAGCAATAAAAACTGCAAATGTGTGTAAAACTCCAACCAAAGCTTTGGGATTCAAAACACTGCCTGTAACTTGTATAAAGGTGAGAGTTTTACTTTAAAAAGCAAGAGACTTTACTGGGAAAGCATCCTTTTTTAAGTTATGAGTAAAAAAAAAAAAGTGGACAGCAGGCGCTGGGAAGCATTTTTAAGCGATAAAAGCTGCAAATGTGTGTAAAACTCCAACCAAAGCTTTGGGATTCAAACCACTGCCTGTAACTAGTTTTAAGGGGAGATTTCGACTCTAAAAAGCAAGAGAATTTACTGGGAAAGCATCATTTGTGAAGTTATGAGTTACAATCAAAAAAGTGTACAGCAGAGGGTGCTGGGAAGCATTTTTAAGCACAAAAAACTGCAAATGTGTGTAAAACTCCAACCAAAGCTTTGGGATTCAAACCACTGCCTCTAACGAGTATGAAGGGGAGAGTGTTCCTCTGAAATGAGAGAGCCTTTACTGGGAAAGCATCCTTTGTGAAGTTATGAGTTACAATAAAAAAAAGTGGAGAGCAGAGGGAGCTGGGAAGCATTTTTAAGCAATAAAAACAGCAAATGTGTGTAAAACTCCAACCAAAGCTTTGGGATTCAAACCACTGCCTGTAACTAGTATAAAGGGGAGAGTTTTACTCTAAAATGAAAGATAATTTACTTGGAAGGCATCCTTGGTGAAGTTATAAGTCAAACTATTTTTTTTTTTTACAGCAGGCGCTGGGAAGCATTTTGATGCGATAAAAGCTGCAAATGTGTGTAAAACTCCAACCAAAGCTTTGGGATTCAAACCACTGCCTCTAACTCATATAAAGGGGAGTGTTCTACTCTAAAAAGCAAGAGAATTTACTGGGAAATCATCCTCTGTGAAGTTATGAGTTACAATAAAAAAGTGTCCAGCGCAAGGAAGCATTTTTAAGCAAAAAAAACTGCAAATGTGTGTAAAACTCCAACCAAAGCTTTGGGATTCAAACCACTGCCTGTATCTAGGATAAAGGGGAGAGTTCTACTGTAAAAAGCAAGAGAATTTACTCGGAAAGCATCCTTTTTGAAATTATGAGTGGAGTGAAAATAAAAAAGTGTACAGCAGAGGGAGCTGGGAAGCATTTTTAAGAAATAAAAACTGTAAATGTGTGTAAAACTCCAACCAAAGCTTTGGGATTCAAACCACTGCCTGTAACTAGTTTTAAGGGGAGATTTCTACTCTAAAAAGCAAGAGAATTTACTGGGAAAGCATCCTTTGTGAAGTTATGAGTTACAATCAAAAAAGTGTACAGCAGAGGGAGCTGGGAAGCATTTTGAAGCAATAAAAACTGCAAATGTGTGTAAAGCTCCAACCAAAGCTTTGGGATTCAAACCACTGCCTGTAACTAGTATGAAGGGGAGAGTTCTACTCTAAAAAGCAAGAGAATTTACTGGGAAAGCATGCTTTGTGAAGTTATGAGTGAAAATAAAAAAAGTGTACAGCAGAGGGAGCTGGGAAGCATTTTTAAGCAATACAAACTGCAAATGTGTGTAAAACTCCGACAAAAGCTTTTGGATTCAAACCACTGCATGTATCTAGTATAAAGGGGAGAGTTCTACTCTAAAAAGCAAGAGATATTAATGGGAAAGCATCCTTTGTGAAGTTATGAGTTACAATTAAAAAAAGTGTACAGCAGAGGGTGCTGGGAAGCATTTTTAAGCACAAAAAACTGCAAATGTGTGTAAAACTCCAACCAAAGCTTTGGGATTCAAACCACTGCCTCTAACGAGTATGAAGGGGAGAGTGTTCCTCTGAAATGCAATAGCCTTTACTGGGAAAGCATCCTTTGTGAAGTTATGAGTTACAATAAAAAAAAGTGGACAGCAGAGGGAGCTGGGAACCATTTTTAAGCAATAAAAACAGCAAATGTGTGTAAAACGCAAACCAAAGCTTTGGGATTCAAACCACTGCCTGTAACTAGTATAAAGGGGAGAGTTTTACTCTAAAATGAAAGATAATTTACTTGGAAGGCATCCTAGGTGAAGTTATAAGTCAAACTATTTTTTTTTTTACAGCAGGCGCTGGGAAGCATTTTGATGCGATAAAAGCTGCAAATGTGTGTAAAACTCCAACCAAAGCTTTGGGATTCAAACCACTGCCTCTAACTCATATAAAGGGGAGTGTTCTACTCTAAAAAGCAAGATAATTTACTGGGAAATCATCCTCTGTGAAGTTATGAGTTACAATAAAAAAGTGTCCAGCAGAGGGCGCAAGGAAGCATTTTTAAGCAAAAAAAACTGCAAATGTGTGTAAAACTCCAACCAAAGCTTTGGGATTCAAACCACTGCCTGTAACTAGGATAAAGGGGAGAGTTCTACTGTAAAAATCAAGAGAATTTACTCGGAAAGCATCCTTTGTGAAGTTATGAGTCAAAATAAAAAATGTGGACAGCAGGCGCTGGAAAGCATTTTTAACCAATAAAAACAGCAAATGTGTGGAAAACTCCAACCAAAGCTTTGGGATTCAAACCACGCCTGTAACTAGTTTTAAGGGGAGAGTTTTACTCTAAAATGCAAGAGAATTTACTTGGAAATCATCCTTTGTGAAGTTATGAGTTACAATAAAAAAAGTATCAGCAGAGGGAGCTGGGAAGCATTTTTAAGCAAAAAAAACTGCAAATGTGTGTAAAACTCCAACCAAAGCTTTGGGATTCAAACCACTGCCTCTAACTCGTATAAAGGGGAGAGTTCTACTCTAAAAAGCAAGAGAATTTACTGGGAAAGCATGCTTTGTGAAGGTATGAGTCAAAATAAAAAAAGTGGACAGCAGGCGCTGGGAAGCATTTTGAAGCAATAAAAACTGCAAATGTGTGTAAAACTCCAACCAAAGCTTTGGGATTCAAACCACTGCCTGTAACTAGTATAAAGGGGAGAGGTCAACTCTAAAAAGCAAGAGACTTTACAGGGAAAGCATCCTTTGTGAAGTTATGAGTGAAAATAAAAAAAGTGTACAGCAGAGGGAGCTGGGAAGCATTTTTAAGCAATACAAACTGTAAATGTGTGTAAAACTCCGACAAAAGCTTTTGGATTCAAACCACTGCATGTAACTAGTATAAAGGGGAGAGTTCTACTCTAAAAAGCAAGAGATGTTAATGGGAAAGCATCCTTTGTGAAGTTATGAGTTACAATTAAAAAAAGTGTACAGCAGAGGGAGCTGGGAAGCATTTTTAAGCAATAAAAACTGCAAATGTGTGTAAAACTCCAACCAAAGCTTTGGGATTCAAACCACTGCCTGTAACTCGTATAAAGGGGATAGTTTTACTCGAAATAGTAAGAGAATTTACTGAGAAAGCATCCTTTGTGAAGTTATGAGTCACAATACAAAAAGTGTACAGCAGAGGGAGCTGGGAATCATTTTTAAGCAAAAAAAACTGCAAATGTGTGTAAAACTCCAACCAAAGCTTTGGGATTCAAACCATTGCCTGGAACTAGTATAAAGAGGAGAGTTTTACTCGAAAAAACAAGAGAATTTACTTGGAAAGCATCCTTTGTGAAGTTATGAGTCAAAATAAAAAATTTGGACAGCAGGCGCTGGAAAGCATTTTTCAGCAATAAAAACGGCAAATGTGTGTAAAACTCCAACCAAAGCTTTGGGATTCAAACCACTTGCCTGTAACTAGTATGAAGAGGAGAGTTCTACTCTAAAAAAGCAAGAGAATTTACTGGGAAAGCATCCTTTGTGAAGTTATGAGTTACAATAAAAATAGTGTACAGCAGAGGGAGCTGTTAAGCATTTTTAAGCATTAAAAACTGCAAATGTGTGTAAAACTCCAACCAAAACTTTGGGATTCAAACCATTGCCTGGAACTAGTATAAAGAGGAGAGTTTTACTCGAAAAACAAGAGAATTTACTTGGAAAGCATCCTTTGTGAAGTTATGAGTCTAAATAAAAAAAGTGTACAGAAGGGAGCTGTTAAGCATTTTTAAGCATTAAAAACTGCAAATGTGTGTAAAACTCCAACCAAAGCTTTGGGATTCAAACCCATGCCTGTAACTAGGATAAAGTGGAGAGTTTAACTCTAAAATGCAAGAGAATTTACTTGGAAAGCATCCTTTGTGAAGTTATGAGTGAAAATAAAAAAGTGTTCAGCAGAGGGAGCTGAGAAGCATTTTTAAGCATTAAAAACTGCAAATGTGTGTAAAACTCCAACCAAAGCTTTGGGATTCAAACCACTGCCTGTAACTTGTATAAAGGGGAGAGTTTTACTCTAAAAAGTGATTGACTTTACTGGGAAAGCATCCTTTGTGAAGTTATGAGTTACAAGAAAAAAAGTGTGCAGCAGTTGCTGGGAAGCATTTTTAAGCAATAAAAACTGCAAATGTGTGTAAAACTCCAACCAAAGCTTTGGGATTCAAACCACTGTCTGTAACTAGGATAAAGGGGAGAGTTTTACTCTAAAATGCAAGAGAATTTACTTGGAAGGCATCCTTTGTGAAGTTATAAGTCAAAATAATTTTTTTTACAGCAGGCGCTGGGAAGCATTTTGAAGGGATAAAAGCTGCAAATGTGTGTAAAACTCCAACCAAAGCTTTGGGATTCAAAACACCGCCTGTGACTTGTATAAAGGGGAGAGTTTTACTCTCAAAAGCAAGAGAATTTACTGGGAAAGCATCCTTTGTGAAGTTATGAGTTACAATTAAAAAAAGTGCACAGCAGAGGGAGCTGGGAAGCATTTTTAAGCATTAAAAACTGCAAATGTGTGTAAAACTCCAACCAAAGCTTTCGGATTCAAACCACGGCCTGTAACTCGTATAAAGGGGAGAGTTCTACTACAAAAAGCAAGAGATTTTACTGGGAAAGCATCCTTTGGGAAGTTATTAGTCAAAATAAAAACAGTGTACAGCAGGCGCTGGGAAGCATTTTTTAAGCGATAAAAGCTGCAAATGTGTGTAAAACTCCAACCAAAGCTTTGGGATTCAAACAATTGCCTGTAACTCGTATAAAGGGGACAGTTTTACTCTCAAAAGCAAAAGAATTTACTTGGAAAGCATCCTTTATGAAGTTTTGAGTGAAAATAAAAAAAGTGTCCAGCAGAGGGAGCTGGGAAGCATTTTTAAGCCATAAATACTGCAAATGTGTGTCAAACTCCAACCAAAGCTTTGGGATTCAAACCACTCCCTGTAACTACTATAAAGGTGAGAGTTATAATCTAAAAAGCAAGAGACTTTACTGGGAAAGCATCCTTTGTGAAGTTATGAGTGAAAATAAAAAAAATGTACAGCAGAGGGAGCTGGGAAGCATTTTTAAGCAATAAAAACTGCAAATGTGTGTAAAACTCCGACAAAAGCTTTTGGATTCAAACCACTGCATGTAACTAGTATAAAGGGGAGAGTTCTACTCTAAAAAGCAAGAGATGTTAATGGGAAAGCATCCTTTGTGAAGTTATGAGTTACAATTAAAAAAAGTGTACAGCAGAGGGAGCTGGGAAGCATTTTTAAGCAATAAAAACTGCAAATGTGTGTAAAACTCCAACCAAAGCTTTGGGATTCAAACCACTGCCTGTAACTTGTATAAAGGGGAGAGTTCTCCTCTAAAAAGCAAGACAATATACTGGGAAAGCATCCTTTGAGAAGTTATGAGTCAAAATAAAAAAAAGTGTTCAGCAGGCGCTGGGAAGCATTTTGAAGTGACAAAAACTGCAAATGTTTGTAAAACTCAAACCAAAGGTTTGGGATTCAAACCACTGCCTGTAACTTGTATAAAGGGGAGAGTTCTACTCTAAAAAGCAAGATAATTTACTGGGAAAGCATCCTTTGTGAAGTTATGAATCAAAATAAAAAAAGTGTACAGCAGGCGCTGGGAAGCATTTTTAAGTGATAAAAACTGCAAATGTGTGGAAAACTCCAACCAAAGCTTTGGGATTCAAACCACTGCCTGTCACTAGTATAAAGGTGAGAGTTCTTCTCTAAAAAGCAAGAGAATTTACTGGGAAAGCATCCTTTGTGAAGTTATGAGTAACAATAAAGAAAAGTGTACAGCAGGCACTGGGAAGCTTTTTTAAGCAATAAAAACTGCAAATGTGTGTAAAACTCCGACAAAAGCTTTTGGATTCAAACCACTGCATGTAACTTGTATAAAGGGGAGAATTTTACTCTAAAAAGCAAGATAATTTACTGGGAAAGCATCCTTTGTGAAGTTATGAGTTACAACTAAAAAAAAGTGTACAGCAGAGGGAGCTGGGAAGCATTTTTAAGCAAGAAAAACTGCATATGTGTGTAAAACTCCAACCAAAGCTTTGGGATTCAAAACACTGCCTGTAACTTGTATAAAGGGGAGAGTTTTACTCTAAAAAGCAAGATAATTTACTGGGAAAGCATCCTTTGTGAAGTGATGAGTGAAAATAAAAAAAGTGAACAGCAGAGGGAGCTGGGAAGCATTTTTAAGCAATAAAAACTGCAAATGTGTGTAAAACTCCGACAAAAGCATTTGGATTCAAACCACTGCATGTAACTAGTATAAAGGGGAGAGTTCTACTCTAAAAAGCAAGAGATGTTAATGGGAAAGCATCCTTTGTGAATTTATGAGTTACAATTAAAAAAAGTGTACAGCAGAGGGAGCTGGGAAGCATTTTTAAGCAATAAAAACTGCAAATGTGTGTAAAACTCCAACCAAATCTTTGGGATTCAAACCACTTCTTGTAACTTGTATAAATGTGAGAGTTTTACTTTAAAAAGCAAGAGACTTTACTGGGAAAGCATCCTTTTTTCAGTTATGAGTCAAAAAAAAGTGTACAGCAGGCGCTTGGAAGCATTTTTAAGCGATAAAAGCTGCAAATGTGTGGAAAACTCCAACCAAAGCTTTTGGATTCAAACCACTGCCTGTAACTTGTATAAAGGGGAGCGTTCTCCTCTAAAAAGCAAGAGAATTTACTGGGAAAGCAACCTTTGTGAAGTTATGAGTCAAAATAAAAAATTTGTACAGCAGGCGCTGGGAAGCATTTTTAAGCAATAAAAACTGCAAATGTTTGTAAAACTCGAACCAAAGCTTTGGGATTCAAACCACTGCCTGTAACTATTATAAAGGGGAGCGTTCTCCTCTAAAAAGCAAGAGAATTTACTGGGAAAGCATCCTTTGTGAAGTTATGAGTTACAATAAAAAAAGTGTCCAGCAGAGGGAGGTGGGGAGCATTTTGAAGCATTAAAAACTGCAAATGTGTGTAAAACTCCAACCAAAGCTTTGGGATTCAAACCACTGCCTGTAACTAGTATAAAGGGGAGAGTTTTACTCTAAAAAGCAAGATAATTTACTTGGAAAGCATCCTTTGTGAAGTTATGAGTCAAAATAAAAAATGTGTACAGCAGGCGCTGGGAAGCATTTTTAAGCAATAAAAACTGCAAATGTGTGTAAAACTCCAACCAAAGCTTTGAGATTCAAACCACTGCCTGTAACTATTATAAAGGGGAGAGTTGTACTCTAAAAAGCAAGAGAATTTACTGGGAAAGCATCCTCTGTGAAGGTATGAGTGATGAAAAGAAGTGTCCAGCAGAGGGAGCTGGGTAGCATTTTTAAGCATTAAAAACTGCAAATGTGTGTAAAACTCCAACCAAAGCATTGGGATTCAAACCACTGCCTGTAACCAGTATAAAGGGGAGAGTTGAACTCTAAAAAGCAAGAGAATTTACTTGGAAATCATCCTTTGTGAAGTTATTAGTCAAAATAAAAAATGTGTACAGCAGGCGCTGGGAAGCATTTTACGCGAGAAAACGTGCAAATGTGTGTAAAACTCCAACCAAATCTTTGGGATTCAAACCACTGCCTGTAACTAGAATAAAGGGGAGCGTTCTCCTCTAAAAAGCAAGAGAATTTACCGGGAAAGCATCCTTTGTGAAGTTATGAGTTACAATAAAATAAGTGTCCAGCAGAGGGAGGAAGGGAGCATTTTTAAGCATTAAAAACTGCAAATGTGTGTAAAACTCAAACCAAAGCTTTGGGATTCAAACCACTGCCTGTAACTAGGATAAAGGGGGAGAGTTTTACTCTCAAAAGCAAGAGAATTTACTGTGAAAGCATCCTTTGTGAAGTTATGAGTTACAATAAAAAAAGTGTACAGCAGAGGAAGCTGGGAAGATTTTTTAAGCAATAAAAACTACAAATGTGTGTAAAACTCCAAACAAACCTTTGGGTTTCAAACCACTGCCTGTAACTAGTATAAAGGGGAGAGTTCTACTTTAAAAGCAAGAGACTTTACTGGGAAAGCATACTTTGTGAAGTTATGAGTCAAAATCAAAAAAGTGTACAGCAGGTCCTGGGAAGTATTTTTAAGCGATAAAAGCTGCAAATGTGTGTAAAACTCCAACCAAAGCTTTGGGATTCAAACCACTGCCTGTAACTAGTATAAAGGGGAAAGTTCTACTATAAAAAGCAAGAGACTTTACTGGGAAAAAAACCTTTGTGAAGTTATGAGTCAAAAGAAAAAATGTGTACAGCAGGCGCTGGGAAGCATTTTTAAGCAATAAAAAAAGGAAAAGTGTGTAAAACTCCAACCAAAGCTTCGGGATTCAAACCACTGCCTGTAACTTGTATAAAGGGGAGAGTTCAACTCTAAAAAGCAAGAGAATTTACTGGGAAAGCATCCTTTGTGAAGTTATGAGTCAAAATAAAAAAAGTGTAAAGCAGAGGGAGCTGGGAAGCATTTTTTAATCAATAAGAACTACAAATGTGTGTAAAACTCCAAGCAAACCTTTGGGTTTCAAACCACTGCCTGTAACTAGTATAAAGGGGAGAGTTCTACTTTAAAAGCAAGAGACTTTCCTGGAAAAGCATCCTTTGTGAAGTTATGAGTCAAAATTAAAAAAGTGTACAGCAGGCGCTGGGAACCATTTTTAAGCGATAAAAGCTGCAAATGTGTGTAAAAGTCCAACCAAAGCTTTGGTATTCAAAACCACTGCCTGTAACTTGTATAACGGGAGAGTTATACTTGAAAAAACAAGAGACTTTACTGGGAAAGCATCCTTTGTGAAGTTATGAGTTACAATAAAAAAAAGTGGACAGCAGAGGGAGATGTGAAGCATTTTTAATCACTAAAAACTGCAAATGTGTGTAAAACTCCAACCAAAGCTTTTGGATTCAAACCACTGCCTGTAACAAGTATAAAGGGGAGAGTTTTACTCTGAAATGCAAGAGAATTTACTTGGAAAGCATCCTTTGTGAAGTTATGAGTTACAATAAAAAAAAGTGTACAGCAGGCGCTGGGAAGCATTTTCAAGCAATAAAAACTGCAAATGTGTGTAAAACTCCAACCAAAGCTTTGGGATTCAAACCACTGCCTGCAACTAATCTAAAGGGGACAGTTTCACTCTAAAAAGCAAGAGAATTTAATGGAAAAGCATCCTTTGTGAAGTTATGAGTCAAAATAAAAAAAGTGTACATCAGGCGCTGGGAACCATTTTTAAGCGATAAAATCTGCAAATGTGTGTAAAACTCCAACCAAAGCTTTGGGATTCAAACCACTGCCTGCAACTAATCTACAGGGGACAGTTTTACTCTAAAAAGCAAGAGAATTTACTGGAAAAGCATCCTTTGTGAAGTTATGAGTTACAATAAAAAAAAAGTGGACAGCAGAGGGAGATGTGAAGCATTTTTAATCACTAAAAACTGCAAATGTGTGTAAACCTCCAACCAAAGCTTTTGGATTCAAACCACTGCCTGTAACAAGTATAAAGGGGAGAATTTTACTCTGAAATGCACGAGAATTTACTTGGAAAGCATCCTTTGTGAAGTTATGAGTTACAATAAAAAAAAGTGTATAGCAGGCGCTGGGAACCATTTTTAAGCGATAAAAGCTGCAAATGTGTGTAAAAGTCCAACCAAAGCTTTGGTATTCAAAGCCACTGCCTGTAACTTGTATAACGGGGATAGTTATACTTGAAAAAAACAAGAGACTTTACTGAGAAAGCATCCTTTGTGAAGTTTTGAGTCAAAATAAAAAAAGTGTACAGCAGAGGGAGCTGGGAAGCATTTTTAAGCAATAAAAACTGCAAATGTATGTAAACCTCCAACCAAAGCTTTGGGATTCAAACCACTGCCTGTAACTAGTATAAAGGGGAGAGTTTTACTCGAAAAAGCAAGATAATTTACTGGGAAAGCATCCTTTGTGAAGTTATGAGTCAAAATCAAAAAAGTGTACAGCAGAGGGAGCTGGGAAGCATTTTTAAGCAATTAAAACTGCAAATGTGTGTAAAACTCCAACCAAAGCTTTGGGATTCAAACAACTGTCTGTAACTAGTATAAAGTGGAGAGTTTTACTCGAAAAAGCAAGAGAATTTACTGGAAAAGCATCCTTTGTGAAGTTATGAGTTACAATAAAAAAAGTGTACAGCAGGCGCTGGGAAGCATTTTCAAGCAATAAAAACTGCAAATGTGTGTAAAACTCCAACCAAAGCTTTGGGATTCAAACCACTGCCTGCAACTAATCTAAAGGGGACAGTTTTACTCGTAAAAGCAAGAGAATTTACTGGAAAAGCATCCTTTGTTAAGTGATGAGTCAAAATAATACATGTGTACAGCAGGCGGTGGGAACCATTTTTAAGCGATAAAAGCTGCAAATGTGTGTAAAAGTCCAACCAAAGCTTTGGTATTCAAAACCACTGCCTGTAACTTGTATAACGGGGATAGTTATACTTGAAAAAAACAAGAGACTTTACTGAGAAAGCATCCTTTGTGAAGTTTTGAGTCAAAATAAAAAAAGTGTACAGCAGAGGGAGCTGGGAAGCATTTTTAAGCAATAAAAACTGCAAATGTGTGTAAAACTCCAACCAAAGCTTTGGGATTCAAACCACTGCCTGTAACTAGTATAAAGGGGAGAGTTTTCCTCGAAAAAGCAAGAGAATTTACTGGGAAAGCATCCTTTGTGAAGTTATGAGTTACAATAAAAAAAGTGTACAGCAGGCGCTGGGAAGCATTTTTAATCACTAAAAACTGCAAATGTGTGTAAACTCCAACCAAAGCTTTGGAATTCAAACCACTGCCTGCAACTGATTTAAAGGGGACAGTTTTACTCTAAAAAGCAAGAGAATTTACTGGAAAAGCATCATTTGTAAAGTTAAGAGTCAAAATAAAAAAAGTGTATAGCAGGCGCTAGGAACCATTTTTAAGCAATAAAAACTGCAAATGTGTGTAAACCTCCAACCAAAGCTTTGGGATTCAAACCACTGCCTGTAACTAGTATAAAGGGGAGAGTTTTACTCTGAAATGCAAAAGAATTTGCTTGGAAAGCATCCTTTGTGAAGTTATGAGTTACAATAAAAAAAAGTGGACAGCAGAGGGAGATGTGAAGCATTTTAATCACTAAAAACTGCAAATGTGTGTAAACCTCCAACCAAAGCTTTTGGATTCAAACCACTGCCTGTAACAAGTATAAAGGGGAGAATTTTACTCTGAAATGCACGAGAATTTACTTGGAAAGCATCCTTTGTGAAGTTATGAGTTACAATAAAAAAAAGTGTATAGCAGGCGCTGGGAACCATTTTTAAGCGATAAAAGCTGCAAATGTGTGTAAAAGTCCAACCAAAGCTTTGGTATTCAAAGCCACTGCCTGTAACTTGTATAACGGGGATAGTTATACTTGAAAAAAACAAGAGACTTTACTGAGAAAGCATCCTTTGTGAAGTTTTGAGTCAAAATAAAAAAAGTGTACAGCAGAGGGAGCTGGGAAGCATTTTTAAGCAATAAAAACTGCAAATGTATGTAAACCTCCAACCAAAGCTTTGGGATTCAAACCACTGCCTGTAACTAGTATAAAGGGGAGAGTTTTACTCGAAAAAGCAAGATAATTTACTGGGAAAGCATCCTTTGTGAAGTTATGAGTCAAAATCAAAAAAGTGTACAGCAGAGGGAGCTGGGAAGCATTTTTAAGCAATTAAAACTGCAAATGTGTGTAAAACTCCAACCAAAGCTTTGGGATTCAAACAACTGTCTGTAACTAGTATAAAGTGGAGAGTTTTACTCGAAAAAGCAAGAGAATTTACTGGAAAAGCATCCTTTGTGAAGTTATGAGTTACAATAAAAAAAGTGTACAGCAGGCGCTGGGAAGCATTTTCAAGCAATAAAAACTGCAAATGTGTGTAAAACTCCAACCAAAGCTTTGGGATTCAAACCACTGCCTGCAACTAATCTAAAGGGGACAGTTTTACTCGTAAAAGCAAGAGAATTTACTGGAAAAGCATCCTTTGTTAAGTGATGAGTCAAAATAATACATGTGTACAGCAGGCGGTGGGAACCATTTTTAAGCGATAAAAGCTGCAAATGTGTGTAAAAGTCCAACCAAAGCTTTGGTATTCAAAACCACTGCCTGTAACTTGTATAACGGGGATAGTTATACTTGAAAAAAACAAGAGACTTTACTGAGAAAGCATCCTTTGTGAAGTTTTGAGTCAAAATAAAAAAAGTGTACAGCAGAGGGAGCTGGGAAGCATTTTTAAGCAATAAAAACTGCAAATGTGTGTAAAACTCCAACCAAAGCTTTGGGATTCAAACCACTGCCTGTAACTAGTATAAAGGGGAGAGTTTTCCTCGAAAAAGCAAGAGAATTTACTGGGAAAGCATCCTTTGTGAAGTTATGAGTTACAATAAAAAAAGTGTACAGCAGGCGCTGGGAAGCATTTTTAATCACTAAAAACTGCAAATGTGTGTAAACTCCAACCAAAGCTTTGGAATTCAAACCACTGCCTGCAACTGATTTAAAGGGGACAGTTTTACTCTAAAAAGCAAGAGAATTTACTGGAAAAGCATCATTTGTAAAGTTAAGAGTCAAAATAAAAAAAGTGTATAGCAGGCGCTAGGAACCATTTTTAAGCAATAAAAACTGCAAATGTGTGTAAACCTCCAACCAAAGCTTTGGGATTCAAACCACTGCCTGTAACTAGTATAAAGGGGAGAGTTTTACTCTGAAATGCAAAAGAATTTGCTTGGAAAGCATCCTTTGTGAAGTTATGAGTTACAATAAAAAAAAGTGTACAGCAGGCGCTGGGAAGCATTTTCAAGCAATAAAAACTGCAAATGTGTGTAAAACTCCAACCAAAGCTTTGGGATTCAAACCACTGCCTGCAATAATCTAAAGGGGACAGTTTCACTCTAAAAAACAAGAGAATTTAATGGAAAAGCATCCTTTGTGAAGTCATGAGTCAAAATAAAAAAAGTGTACAGCAGGCGCTGGGAACCATTTGTAAGCGATAAAATCTGCAAATGTGTGTAAAAGTCAAACCAAAGCTTTGGTATTCAAAACCACTGCCTGTAACTTGTATAACGGGGAGAGTTATACTTGAAAAAACAAGAGACTTTACTGGGAAAGCATTCTTTGTGTAGTTATGAGTTACAATAAAAAAAAGTGGACAGCAGAGGGAGCTGGGAAGCATTTTTAATCACTAAAAACTGCAAATGTGTGTACAACTCCAACCAAAGCTTTGGGATTCAAACCACTGCCTGTAACAAGTATAAAGGGGAGAGTTTTACTCGAAAAAGCAAGAGAATTTACTGGAAAAGCATCCTTTGTGAATTTATGAGTTACAATAAAAAAAGTGTACAGCAGGCGCTGGGAAGCATTTTTAAGCAATAAAAACTGCAAATGTGTGTAAAACTCCAACCAAAGCTTTGGGATTCAAACCACTGCCTGTAACTAGTATAAAGGGGAGAGATTTACTCTGAAATGCAAGAGAATTTACTTGGAAAGCATCCTTTGTGAAGTTATGAGTCACAATAAAAAAAGTGTACAGCAGGCGCTGGGAAGCATTTTTAAGCAATAAAAACTGCAAATGTGTGTAAAACTCCAACCAAAGCTTTGGGATTCAAACCACTGCCTGCAACTTGTATAAAGGGGAGAGTTCTACTCTAAAAACTAAGAGAATTTACTGGGAAAGCATCCTTAGTTATGAGTTACAATAAAAAAAGTGGACAGCAGAAGGAGCTGGGAAGCATTTTTAAGCAATAAAAACTGCAAATGTGTGTAAAACTCCAACCAAAGCTTTGGGATTCAAACCACTGCCTGTAACTAGTATAAAGGGGAGAGTTTTCCTCGAAAAAGCAAGAGAATTTACTGGGAAAGCATCCTTTGTGAAGTTATGAGTTACAATAAAAAAAGTGTACAGCAGGCGCTGGGAAGCATTTTTAATCACTAAAAACTGCAAATGTGTGTAAACTCCAACCAAAGCTTTGGAATTCAAACCACTGCCTGCAACTGATTTAAAGGGGACAGTTTTACTCTAAAAAGCAAGAGAATTTACTGGAAAAGCATCATTTGTAAAGTTAAGAGTCAAAATAAAAAAAGTGTATAGCAGGCGCTAGGAACCATTTTTAAGCAATAAAAACTGCAAATGTGTGTAAACCTCCAACCAAAGCTTTGGGATTCAAACCACTGCCTGTAACTAGTATAAAGGGGAGAGTTTTACTCTGAAATGCAAAAGAATTTGCTTGGAAAGCATCCTTTGTGAAGTTATGAGTTACAATAAAAAAAAGTGTACAGCAGGCGCTGGGAAGCATTTTCAAGCAATAAAAACTGCAAATGTGTGTAAAACTCCAACCAAAGCTTTGGGATTCAAACCACTGCCTGCAACTAATCTAAAGGGGACAGTTTCACTCTAAAAAACAAGAGAATTTAATGGAAAAGCATCCTTTGTGAAGTCATGAGTCAAAATAAAAAAAGTGTACAGCAGGCGCTGGGAACCATTTGTAAGCGATAAAATCTGCAAATGTGTGTAAAAGTCAAACCAAAGCTTTGGTATTCAAAACCACTGCCTGTAACTTGTATAACGGGGAGAGTTATACTTGAAAAAACAAGAGACTTTACTGGGAAAGCATTCTTTGTGTAGTTATGAGTTACAATAAAAAAAAGTGGACAGCAGAGGGAGCTGGGAAGCATTTTTAATCACTAAAAACTGCAAATGTGTGTACAACTCCAACCAAAGCTTTGGGATTCAAACCACTGCCTGTAACAAGTATAAAGGGGAGAGTTTTACTCGAAAAAGCAAGAGAATTTACTGGAAAAGCATCCTTTGTGAATTTATGAGTTACAATAAAAAAAGTGTACAGCAGGCGCTGGGAAGCATTTTTAAGCAATAAAAACTGCAAATGTGTGTAAAACTCCAACCAAAGCTTTGGGATTCAAACCACTGCCTGTAACTAGTATAAAGGGGAGAGATTTACTCTGAAATGAAAGAGAATTTACTTGGAAAGCATCCTTTGTGAAGTTATGAGTCACAATAAAAAAAGTGTACAGCAGGCGCTGGGAAGCATTTTTAAGCAATAAAAACTGCAAATGTGTGTAAAACTCCAACCAAAGCTTTGGGATTCAAACCACTGCCTGCAACTTGTATAAAGGGGAGAGTTCTACTCTAAAAACTAAGAGAATTTACTGGGAAAGCATCCTTAGTTATGAGTTACAATAAAAAAAGTGGACAGCAGAAGGAGCTGGGAAGCATTTTTAAGCAATAAAAACTGCAAATGTGTGTAAAACTCCAACCAAAGCTTTGGGATTCAAACCACTGCCTGTAACTAGTATAAAGGGGAGAGTTTTCCTCGAAAAAGCAAGAGAATTTACTGGGAAAGCATCCTTTGTGAAGTTATGAGTTACAATAAAAAAAGTGTACAGCAGGCGCTGGGAAGCATATTTAATCACTAAAAACTGCAAATGTGTGTAAACTCCAACCAAAGCTTTGGAATTCAAACCACTGCCTGCAACTAATCTAAAGGGGACAGTTTTACTCTAAAAAGCAAGAGAATTTACTGGGAAAGCATCCTTTGTGAAATTATGAGTTACAATAAAAAAAAGTGGACAGCAGACGGAGATGGGAAGCATTTTTAATTACTAAAAACTGCAAATGTGTGTAAAACTCCAACCAAAGCTTTGGGATTCAAACCACTGCCTGCAACTAATCTAAAGGGGACAGTTTTACTCTAAAAAGCAAGAGAATTTACTGGGAAAGCATCCTTTGTGAAGTTTTGAGTTACAATAAAAAAAGTGTACAGCAGAGGGAGTTGGGAAGCATTTTTAAGCAATGAAAACGGCAAATGTGTGTAAAACTCCAACCAAAGCTTTGGGATTCAAACTACTGCCTGTAACAAGTATAAAGGGGAGAGTTTTACTCTGAAATGCAAGAGAATTTACTTGGAAACCATCGTTTGTGAAGTTCTGAGTCAAAATAAAAAGTGTGTACAGATGGCGCTGGGAAGCATTTTTAAGCAAAAAAACAGCAAATGTGTGAAAAACTCCAAACAAAGCTTTGGGATTCAAACCACAGCCTGTCACTTGTATATTGGGGAGAGTTTTACTCAAAAAAGCAAAAGAATCTACTGGGAAAGCATCGTTTGTGAAGTTATGAGTTACAAAAAAAAAAATGTACAGCAGAGGGAGCTGGGAAGCATTTTTAAGCAATAAAAACAGCAAACTTGTGTAAAACTTCAACCAAAGCTTTGGGATTCAAACCACTGCCTGTAACAAGTATAAAGGGGAGAGTTTTACTCTGAAATGCAAGAGAATTTACTTGGAAAGCATCCTTTGTGAAGTTATGAGTTACAATAAAAAAAAGTGTACAGCAGAGGGAGCTGGGAAGCATTTTTAAGCAATAAAAACTGCAAATGTGTGAAACCGCTACCAAAGCTTTGTGATTCAAACCACTGCCTGCAACTAATATAAAGGGGAGAGTTCTACTCTAAAAACAAAAGACTTTACTGGGAAAGCATCCTTTGTGAAGTTATGAGTCAAAATAAAAAAAAGTGTACAGCAGGCGCTGGGAAGCATTTTGAAGCGACAAAAGCTGCAAATGTGTGGAAAACTCCAACCAAAGCTTTGAGATTCAAACCACTGCCTGTAACTAGTATAAATGGGAGAATTTTACTCTGAAATGCAAGAGAATTTACTTGGAAAGCATCCTTTGTGAAGTTATGAGTTACAATAAAAAAAAGTGTACAGCAGGCGCTGGGAAGCATTTTCAAGCAATAAAAACTGCAAATGTGTGTAAAACTCCAACCAAAGCTTTGGGATTCAAACCACTGCCTGCAACTAATCTAAAGGGGACAAGTTTTACTCGTAAAAGCAAGAGAATTTACTGGGAAAGCATCCTTTGTGAAGTTATGAGTCAAAATAAAAAAAAGTGTACAGCAGAGGGAGCTGGGAAGCATTTTTAAGCAATTAAAACTGCAAATGTGTGTAAAACTCCAACCAAAGCTTTGGGATTCAAACCACTCCCTGTAACTAGTATAAAGTGGAGAGTTTTACTCGAAAAAGCAAGAGAATTTACTGGAAAAGCATCCTTTGTAAAGTTATGAGTTACAATAAAAAAAGTGTACAGCAGGCGTTGGGAAGCATTTTCAAGCAATAAAAACTGAAAATGTGTGTAAAACTCCAACCAAAGCTTTGGGATTCAAACCACTGCCTGCAACTAATCTAAAGGGGACAATTTTACTCGTAAAAGCAAGAGAATTTACTGGAAAAGCATCCTTTGTTAAGTGATGAGTCAAAATAATATATGTGTACAGCAGGCGCTGGGAACCATTTTTAAGCGATAAAATCTGCAAATGTGTGTAAAAGTCAAACCAAAGCTTTGGTATTCAAAACCACTGCCTGTAACTTGTATAACGGGGAGAGTTATACTTGAAAAAACAAGAGACTTTACTGGGAAAGCATCCTTTGTGTAGTTATGAGTTGCAATAAAAAAAAGTGGACAGCAGAGGGTGCTGGGAAGCATTTTTAATCACTAAAAACTGCAAATGTGTGTAAAACTCCAACCAAAGCTTTTGGATTCAAACCACTGCCTGTAACAAGTATAAAGGGGAGAGTTTTACTCTGAAATGCAAGAGAATTTACTTGGAAAGCATCCTTTCTGAAGTTATGAGTTACAATAAAAAAAAGTGAACAGCAGGCGCTGGGAAACATTTTCAAGCAATAAAAACTGCAAATGTGTGTAAAACTCCAACCAAAGGTTTGGGATTCAAACCACTGTCTGCAACTAATCTAAAGGGGACAGTTTTACTCGAAAAAGCAAGATAATTTACTGGGAAAGCATCCTTTGTGAAGTTATGAGTCTAAATAAAAAAAGTGTACAGCAGAGGGAGCTGGGAAGCATTTTTAAGCAATAAAAACTGCAAAAGTGTGTAAACCTCCAACCAAAGCTTTGGGATTCAAACAACTGTCTGTAACGAGTAGAAAGTGGAGAGTTTTACTCGAAAAAGCAAGAGAATTTACTGGAAAAGCATCCTTTGTGAAGTTATGAGTTACAATAAAAAAAAGAGTACAGCAGGCGCTGGGAAGAATTTTCAAGCAATAAAAACTGCAAATGTGTGTAAAACTCCAACCAAAGCTTTGGTATTCAAAACCACTGCCTGTAACTTGTATAACGGGGAGAGTTATACTTGAAAAAACAAGAGACTTTACTGGGAAAGCATCCTTTGTGTAGTTATGAGTTGCAATAAAAAAAAGTGGACAGCAGAGGGTGCTGGGAAGCATTTTTAATCACTAAAAACTGCAAATGTGTGTAAAACTCCAACCAAAGCTTTGGGATTCAAACCACTGCCTGGAACAAGTATAAAGGGGAGAGTTTTACTCGAAAAAGCAAGAGAATTTACTGGGAAAGCATCCTTTGTGAAGTAATAAGTTACAAAAAAAAAGTGTACAGCAGGCGCTGGGAAGCATTTTTAAGCAATAAAAACTGCAAATGTGTGTAAAACTACAACCAAAGCTTTTGGATTCAAACCACTGCCTGTAACAAGTATAAAGGGGAGAGTTTTACTCTGAAATGCAAGAGAATTTACTTGGAAAGCATCCTTTCTGAAGTTATGAGTTACAATAAAAAAAAGTGTACAGCAGGCGCTGGGAAACATTTTCAAGCAATAAAAACTGCAAATGTGTGTCAAACTCCAACCAAAGCTTTGGGATTCAAACCACTGCCTGTAACTCGTATAAAGGGGATAGTTTTACTCGAAAAAGTAAGAGAATTTACTGAGAAAGCATCCTTTGTGAAGTTATGAGTCACAATACAAAAAGTGTACAGCAGAGGGAGCTGGGAATAATTTTTAAGCAAAAAAAACTGCAAATGTGTGTAAAACTCCAACCAAAGGTTTGGGATTCAAACCACTGCCTGCAACTAATCTAAAGGGGACAGTTTTACTCGAAAAAGCAAGATAATTTACTGGGAAAGCATCCTTTGTGAAGTTATGAGTCTAAATAAAAAAAGTGTACAGCAGAGGGAGCTGGGAAGCATTTTTAAGCAATAAAAACTGCAAAAGTGTGTAAACCTCCAACCAAAGCTTTGGGATTCAAACAACTGTCTGTAACGAGTAGAAAGTGGAGAGTTTTACTCGAAAAAGCAAGAGAATTTACTGGAAAAGCATCCTTTGTGAAGTTTTGAGTTACAATAAAAAAAAGTGTACAGCAGGCGCTGGGAAGAATTTTCAAGCAATAAAAACTGCAAATGTGTGTAAAACTCCAACTAAAGCTTTGGGATTCAAACCACTGCCTGCAACTAATCTAAAGGGGACAGTTTCACTCTAAAAAGCAAGAGAATTTAATGGAAAAGCATCCTTTGTGAAGTTATGAGTCAAAATAAAAAAAGTGTACAGCAGGCGCTGGGAACCATTTTTAAGCGATAAAATCTGCAAATGTGTGTGAAAGTCAAACCAAAGCTTTGGTATTCAAAACCACTGCCTGTAACTTGTATAACGGGGAGAGTTATACTTGAAAAAACAAGAGACTTTACTGGGAAAGCATCCTTTGTGTAGTTATGAGTTACAATAAAAAAAAGTGGACAGCAGAGGGAGCTGGGAAGCATTTTTAATCACTAAAAACTGCAAATGTGTGTAAAACTCCAACCAAAGCTTTGGGATTCAAACCACTGCCTGTAACAAGTATAAAGGTGAGAGTTTTACTCTGAAAAGCAAGAGAATTTACTTGGAAAGCATCCTTTGTGAAGTTTTGAGTTACAATAAAAAAAGTGTACAGCAGGCGCTGGGAAGAATTTTCAAGCAATAAAAACTGCAAATGTGTGTAAAACTCCAACCAAAGCTTTGGGATTCAAACCACTACCTGCAACTAATCTACAGGGGACAGTTTTACTCTAAAAAGCAAGAGAATTTACTGGAAAAGCATCCTTTGTGAAGTTATGAGTTACAATAAAAAAAAAGTGGACAGCAGAGGGAGATGTGAAGCATTTTTAATCACTAAAAACTGCAAATGTGTGTAAACCTCCAACCAAAGCTTTTGGATTCAATCCACTGCCTGTAACAAGTATAAAGGGGAGAATTTTACTCTGAAATGCACGAGAATTTACTTGGAAAGCATCCTTTGTGAAGTTATGAGTTACAATAAAAAAAAGTGTACAGCAGGCGCTGGGAACCATTTTTAAGCGATAAAAGCTGCAAATGTGTGTAAAAGTCCAACCAAAGCTTTGGTATTCAAAACCACTGCCTGTAACTTGTATAACGGGGATAGTTATACTTGAAAAAAACAAGAGACTTTACTGAGAAAGCATCCTTTGTGAAGTTTTGAGTAAAAATAAAAAAAGTGTACAGCAGAGGGAGCTGGGAAGCATTTTTAAGCAATAAAAACTGCAAATGTATGTAAACCTCCAACCAAAGCTTTGGGATTCAAACCACTGCCTGTAACTAGTATAAAGGGGAGAGTTTTACTCGAAAAAGCAAGATAATTTACTGGGAAAGCATCCTTTGTGAAGTTATGAGTCATAATCAAAAAAATGTACAGCAGAGGGAGCTGGGAAGCATTTTTAAGCAATTAAAACTGCAAATGTGTGTAAAACTCCAACCAAAGCTTTGGGATTCAAACAACTGTCTGTAACTAGTATAAAGTGGACAGTTTTACTCGAAAAAGCAAGAGAATTTACTGGAAAAGCATCCTTTGTGAAGTTATGAGTTACAATAAAAAAAGTGTACAGCAGGCGCTGGGAAGCATTTTCAATCAATAAAAACTGCAAATGTGTGTAAAACTCCAACCAAAGCTTTGGGATTCAAACCACTGCCTGCAACTAATCTAAAGGGGACAGTTTTACTCGTAAAAGCAAGAGAATTTACTGGAAAAGCATCCTTTGTTAAGTGATGAGTCAAAATAATATATGTGTACAGCAGGCGCTGGGAACCATTTTTAAGCGATAAAAGCTGCAAATGTGTGTAAAAGTCCAACCAAAGCTTTGGTATTCAAAACCACTGCCTGTAACTTGTATAACGGGGATAGTTATACTTGAAAAAAACAAGAGACTTTACTGAGAAAGCATCCTTTGTGAAGTTTTGAGTCAAAATAAAAAAAGTGTACAGCAGAGGGAGCTGGGAAGCATTTTTAAGCAATAAAAACTGCAAATGTGTGTAAAACTCCAACCAAAGCTTTGGGATTCAAACCACTGCCTGTAACTAGTATAAAGGGGAGAGTTTTCCTCGAAAAAGCAAGAGAATTTACTGGGAAAGCATCCTTTGTGAAGTTATGAGTTACAATAAAAAAAGTGTACAGCAGGCGCTGGGAAGCATTTTTAATCACTAAAAACTGCAAATGTGTGTAAACTCCAACCAAAGCTTTGGGATTGAAACCACTGCCTGCAACTAATCTAAAGGGGACAGTTTTACTCTAAAAAGCAAGAGAATTTACTGGGAAAGCATCCTTTGTGAAGTTTTGAGTTACAATAAAAAAAGTGTACAGCAGAGGGAGTTGGGAAGCATTTTTAAGCAATGAAAACGGCAAATGTGTGTAAAACTCCAACCAAAGCTTTGGGATTCAAACTACTGCCTGTAACAAGTATAAAGGGGAGAGTTTTACTCTGAAATGCAAGAGAATTTACTTGGAAACCATCGTTTGTGAAGTTCTGAGTCAAAATAAAAAGTGTGTACAGCAGGCGCTGGGAAGCATTTTTAAGCAAAAAAACAGCAAATGTGTGAAAAACTCCAAACAAAGCTTTGGGATTCAAACCACAGCCTGTCACTTGTATATTGGGGAGAGTTTTACTCAAAAAAGCAAAAGAATCTACTGGGAAAGCATCGTTTGTGAAGTTATGAGTTACAAAAAAAAAAATGTACAGCAGAGGGAGCTGGGAAGCATTTTTAAGCAATAAAAACAGCAAACTTGTGTAAAACTTCAACCAAAGCTTTGGGATTCAAACCACTGCCTGTAACAAGTATAAAGGGGAGAGTTTTACTCTGAAATGCAAGAGAATTTACTTGGAAAGCATCCTTTGTGAAGTTATGAGTTACAATAAAAAAAGTGTACAGCAGAGGGAGCTGGGAAGCATTTTTAAGCAATAAAAACTGCAAATGTGTGTAAACCTCTAACCAAAGCTTTGGGATTCAAACCACTGCCTGTAACTAGTATAAAGGGGAGAGTTCTACTCTAAAAAGCAAGAGAATTTACTGGGAAAGCATCCTTTGTGAAGTTATGAGTTACAATAAAAAAAAGTGTACAGCAGGCGCTGGGAAGCATTTTTAAGCGACTAAAAACTGCAAATGTGTGGAAAACTCCAACCAAAGCTTTGGGATTCAAACCACTGCCTGTAACTAGTATAAAGGGGAGAAGTTTTACTCTGAAAATGCAAGAGAATTTACTTGGAAAGCATCCTTTGTGAAGTTATGAGTCAAAATAAAAAAAGTGTACAGCAGGCGCTGGGAAGCATTTTTAAGCAATAAAAACTGCAAATGTGTGTAAAACTCAAACCAAAGCTTTGGGATTCAAACCACTGCCTGTAACTTGTATACCGGGGAGAGTTATACTTGAAAAAACAAGAGACTTTACTGGGAAAGCATCCTTTGTGTAGTTATGAGTTACAATAAAAAAAAGTGGACAGCAGAGGGAGCTGGGAAGCATTTTTAATCACTAAAAACTGCAAATGTGTGTAAAACTCCAACCAAAGCTTTGGGATTCAAACCACTGCCTGTAACAAGTATAAAGGTGAGAGTTTTACTCTGAAAAGCAAGAGAATTTACTTGGAAAGCATCCTTTGTGAAGTTTTGAGTTACAATAAAAAAAGTGTACAGCAGGCGCTGGGAAGAATTTTCAAGCAATAAAAACTGCAAATGTGTGTAAAACTCCAACCAAAGCTTTGGGATTCAAACCACTACCTGCAACTAATCTACAGGGGACAGTTTTACTCTAAAAAGCAAGAGAATTTACTGGAAAAGCATCCTTTGTGAAGTTATGAGTTACAATAAAAAAAAGTGGACAGCAGAGGGAGATGTGAAGCATTTTTAATCACTAAAAACTGCAAATGTGTGTAAACCTCCAACCAAAGCTTTTGGATTCAATCCACTGCCTGTAACAAGTATAAAGGGGAGAATTTTACTCTGAAATGCACGAGAATTTACTTGGAAAGCATCCTTTGTGAAGTTATGAGTTACAATAAAAAAAAGTGTACAGCAGGCGCTGGGAACCATTTTTAAGCGATAAAAGCTGCAAATGTGTGTAAAAGTCCAACCAAAGCTTTGGTATTCAAAACCACTGCCTGTAACTTGTATAACGGGGATAGTTATACTTGAAAAAAACAAGAGACTTTACTGAGAAAGCATCCTTTGTGAAGTTTTGAGTAAAAATAAAAAAAGTGTACAGCAGAGGGAGCTGGGAAGCATTTTTAAGCAATAAAAACTGCAAATGTATGTAAACCTCCAACCAAAGCTTTGGGATTCAAACCACTGCCTGTAACTAGTATAAAGGGGAGAGTTTTACTCGAAAAAGCAAGATAATTTACTGGGAAAGCATCCTTTGTGAAGTTATGAGTCATAATCAAAAAAATGTACAGCAGAGGGAGCTGGGAAGCATTTTTAAGCAATTAAAACTGCAAATGTGTGTAAAACTCCAACCAAAGCTTTGGGATTCAAACAACTGTCTGTAACTAGTATAAAGTGGACAGTTTTACTCGAAAAAGCAAGAGAATTTACTGGAAAGCATCCTTTGTGAAGTTATGAGTTACAATAAAAAAAGTGTACAGCAGAGGAGCTGGGAAGCATTTTTAAGCAATAAAAACTGCAAATGTGTGTAAAACTCCAACCAAAGCTTTGGGATTCAAACCACTGCCTGTAACTAGTATAAAGGGGAGAGTTTTACTCGTAAAAAGCAAGAGAATTTACTGGAAAGCATCCTTTGTGAAGTTATGAGTTACAATAAAAAATGTGTACAGCAGGCGCTGGGAAGCATTTTTAAGCGATAAAAGCTGCAAATGTGTGTAAAACTCCAACCAAAGCTTTGGGATTCAAACCACTGCCTGTAACTAGTATAAAGGGGAGAGTTTATACTCTGAAAAAGCAAGAGACTTTACTGGAAAGCATCCTTTGTGAAGTTATGAGTCAAAATAAAAAAAGTGTACAGCAGAGGGAGCTGGGAAGCATTTTTAAGCAATAAAAACTGCAAATGTGTGTAAAACTCCAACCAAAGCTTTGGGATTCAAACCACTGCCTGTAACTAGTATAAAGGGGAGAGTTTTACTCGAAAAAGCAAGAGAATTTACTGGGAAAGCATCCTTTGTGAAGTTATGAGTTACAATAAAAAAAGTGTACAGCAGGCGCTGGGAAGCATTTTTAAGCACTAAAAACTGCAAATGTGTGTAAACTCCAACCAAAGCTTTGGGATTCAAACCACTGCCTGTAACTAGTATAAAGGGGAGAGTTTCTACTCTAAAAAGCAAGAGAATTTACTGGGAAAGCATCCTTTGTGAAGTTATGAGTTACAATAAAAAAAGTGTACAGCAGAGGAGCTGGGAAGCATTTTTAAGCAATAAAAACAGCAAATGTGTGTAAAACTCCAACCAAAGCTTTGGGATTCAAACCACTGCCTGTAACTAGTATAAAGGGGAGAGTTTTACTCTAAAATGCAAGAGAATTTACTTGGAAAGCATCCTTTGTGAAGTTATGAGTTACAATAAAAAAAGTGTAACAGCAGGCGCTGGGAAGCATTTTTAAGCAATAAAAACTGCAAATGTGTGTAAACTCCAACCAAAGCTTTGGGATTCAAACCACTGCCTGTAACTCGTTAAAGGGGAGAGTTCTACTCTAAAAAGCAAGAGACTTTACTGGGAAAGCATCCTTTGTGAAGTTATGAGTTACAATAAAAAAAGTGTACAGCAGAGGGAGCTGGGAAGCATTTTTAAGCAATAAAAACTGCAAATGTGTGTAAAACTCCAACCAAAGCTTTGGGATTCAAACCACTGCCTGTAACTAGTATAAAGGGGAGAGTTCTACTCTAAATGCAAGAGAATTTACTTGGAAAGCATCGTTTGTGAAGTTATGAGTCAAAATAAAAAGTGTGTACAGCAGGCGCTGGGAAGCATTTTTAAGCAATAAAAACATGCAAATGTGTGTAAAACTCCAACCAAAGCTTTGGGATTCAAACCACAGCCTGTCACTTAGTATAATGGGGAGAGTTTCTACTCGAAAAAAGCAAGAGAATCTACTGGGAAAGCATCGTTTGTGAAGTTATGAGTTACAAATAAAAAAAGTGTACAGCAGAGGCGCTGGGAAGCATTTTTAAGCAATAAAAACATGCAAACTGTGTGTAAAACTCCAACCAAAGCTTTGGGATTCAAACCACTGCCTGTAACTAGTATAAAGGGGAGAGTTTTACTCTGAAAATGCAAGAGAATTTACTTGGAAAGCATCCTTTGTGAAGTTATGAGTTACAATAAAAAAAAGTGTACAGCAGAGGCGCTGGGAAGCATTTTTAAGCGATAAAAACTGCAAATGTGTGTAAACCGCTAACCAAAGCTTTGGGATTCAAACCACTGCCTGTAACTAGTATAAAGGGGAGAGTTTCTACTCTGAAAATGCAAGAGAATTTACTTGGAAAGCATCCTTTGTGAAGTTATGAGTCAAAATAAAAAAAAGTGTAAAACAGGCGCTGGGAAGCATTTTTAAGCGATAAAAACTGCAAATGTGTGTAAAACTCCAACCAAAGCTTTGGGATTCAAACCACTGCCTGTAACTAGTATAAAGGGGAGAGTTCTACTCTAAAAAGCAAGAGAATTTACTGGGAAAGCATCCTTTGTGAAGTTATGAGTCAAAATAAAAAAAAGTGTACAGCAGGCGCTGGGAAGCATTTTTAAGCAATAAAAACTGCAAATGTGTGTAAAACTCCAACCAAAGCTTTGGGATTCAAACCACTGCCTGTAACTAGTATAAAGGGGAGAGTTTCTACTCTAAAAGCAAGAGACTTTACTGGGAAAGCATCCTTTGTGAAGTTATGAGTCAAATAAAAAAAGTGTACAGCAGAGGCGCTGGGAAGCATTTTTAAGCAATAAAAACTGCAAATGTGTGTAAAACTCCAACCAAAGCTTTGGGATTCAAACCACTGCCTGTAACTAGTATAAAGGGGAGAGTTCTACTCTAAAAAGCAAGAGAATTTACTGGGAAAGCATCCTTTGTGAAGTTATGAGTTAAAATAAAAAAAGTGTACAGCAGGCGCTGGGAAGCATTTTAAGCAGATAAAAACATGCAAATGTGTGTAAAACTCCAACCAAAGCTTTGGGATTCAAACCACTGCCTGTAACTAGTATAAAGGAGGAGAGTTTCTACTCTAAAAGCAAGAGAATTTACTTGGAAAGCTTCCTTTGTAAAGTTATGAGTGAAAATAAATAAAGTGTACAGCAGGCGCTGGGAAGCATTTTTAAGCAATAAAAACTGCAAATGTGTGTAAAACTCCAACCAAAGCTTTGGGATTCAAACCACTGCCTGTAACTAGTATAAATGGGAGAGTCCTACTCTAAAAAGCAAGTGAATTTACTGGGAAAGGATCCTTTGTGAAGTTATGAGTTACAATAAAAAAAGTGTACAGCAGGCGCTGGGAAGCATTTTTAAGCATAAAAACTGCAAATGTGTGTCAAACTCCAACCAAAGCTTTGGGATTCAAACCACTGCCTGTAACTAGTATAAAGGGGAGAGTTATCCTCTAAAAAGCAAGTAGACTTTACTTGGAAAGCATCCTTTGTGAAGTTATGAGTTACAATAAAAAAAGTGTACAGCAGAGGAAGCTGGGAAGCATTTTTAAGCAATAAAAACTGCAAATGTGTGTAAAACTCCAACCAAAGCTTTGGGATTCAAACCACTAGCCTGTAACTAGTATAAAGGGGAGAGTTTCTACTCTAAAAAGCAAGAGAATTTACTTGGAAAGCATCCTTTGTGAAGTTATGAGTGAAAATAAAAAAGTGTACAGCAGGCGCTGGGAAGCATTTTTAAGCAATAAAAACTGCAAATGTGTGTAAAACTCCAACCAAAGCTTTCGGATTCAAACCACTGCCTGTAACTCGTATAAATGTGAGAGTTCTACTCTAAAAAGCAAAGGCTTGACTTGGAAAGCATCCTTTGTGAAGTTATGAGTTACAATTAAAAAAAGTGTACAGCAGAGGGAGCTGGGAAGCATTTTTACGCAATAAAAACTGCAAATGTGTGTAAAACTCCAACCAAAGCTTTGGGATTCAAACCACTGCCTGTAACTAGTATAAAGGGGAGAGTTCTACTCGAAAAAGCAAGAGACTTTACTGGGAAAGCATCCTTTGTGAAGTTATGAGTCAAAATAAAAAAAATGAACAGCAGGCGCTGGGAAGCATTTTTAAGCGATAAAAGCTGCAAATGTGTGTAAAACTCCAACCAAAGCTTTGGGATTCACACCACTGCCTGTAACTAGTATAAAGGGGAGAGTTTTACTCTAAAATGCAAGAGAATTTACTTGGAAAGCATCCTTTGTGAAGTTATGAGTCAAAATATTTTTTTTTTACAGCAGGCGCTGGGAAGCATTTTTCAGCAATAAAAACAGCAAATGTGTGCAAACCTCCAACCAACGCTTTGGGATTCAAACCACTGCCTGTAACTCGTGTAAAGGGGAGAGTTTTAATCTAAAATGCAAGAGACTTTACTGGGAAAGCATCCTTTGTGAATTTATGAGTTACAATTAAAAAGTGTACAGCAGAGGGAGCTGGGAAGCATTTTTAAGCAATAAAAACTGCAAATGTATGTAAAACCCCAACCAAAGCTTTAGGATTCAAACCACTGCCTGTAACTCGTATGAATGTGAGAGTTCTACTCTAAAAAGCAAAAGACTTTACTTGGAAAGCATCCTTTGTGAAGGTATGAGTTACAATTAAAAAAAGTGTACAGCAGAGGGAGCTGGGAAGCATTTTTAAGCAATAAAAACTGCAAATGTGTGTAAAACTCGGACCAAAGCTTTGGGATTCAAACCACTGCCTGTAACTAGTATAAAGGGGAGGGTTCTACTCTAAAAAGCAAGAGACTTTACTGGGAAAGCATCCTTTGTGAAGTTATGAGTCAAAATAAAAAAAAATGAACAGCAGGTGCTGGGAAGCATTTTTAAGCGATAAAAGCTGCAAATGTGTGTAAAACTCCAACCAAAGCTTTGGAATTCACACCACTGCCTGTAACTAGTATAAAGGGGAGAGTTTTACTCTAAAATGCAAGAGAATTTACTTGGAAAGCATCCTTTGTGAAGTTATGAGTGAAAATAAAAAAAGTGTACAGCAGGCGCTGGGAAGCATTTTTAAGCGATAAAAACAGCAAATGTGTGTAAAACTCCAACCAAAGCTTTGGGATTCAAACCACTGCCTCTAACTCGAATAAAGGGGAGAGTTTTACTTTGAAATGCAAGAGAATTTACTTGGAAAGTATCCTTTGTGAAGTTATGAGTGAAAATAAAAAAAGTGTACAGCAGAGGGAGCTGGGAAGCATTTTTAAGCGATAAAAACTGCAAATGTGTGTAAAACGCCAACCAAAGCTTTGGGATTAAAACCACTGCCTGTAACAAGTATAAAGAGGAGATTTCTACACTCCAAAGCAAGAGACTTTACTTGGAAAGCATCCTTTGTGAAGTTATGAGTTACAATAAAAAAAGTGTCCAGCAGAGGGAGCTGTTAAGCATTTTTAAGCGATACAAACTGCAAATGTGTGTAAAACTACAAACAAAGCTTTGGGATTCAAACACTGCCTGTATCTCGTTTAAAGGTGAGAGTTCTACTCGGAAAAGCAACAGACGTTACTGGGAAAGCATCCTTTTTGAAGTTATGAGTCAAAATAAAAAAAGTGGACAGAGGCGCTGGGAAGCATTTTTTAGCATTAAAAACTGCAAATGTGTGTATAACTCCAACCAAAGCTTTGGGATTCAAACCACTGCCTGTAACTAGTATAAAGGGGAGAGTTCTACTCTAAAAAGCAAGAGACTTTACTGGGAAAGCATCCTTTTTGAAGTTGTCAGTAAAAATAAAAAAAGTGTACAGCAGGCGCTGGGAAGCATTTTAAAGCAATAAAAACAGCAAATGTGTGTAAAACGCCAACCAAAGCTTTGGGATTAAAACCACTGCCTGTAACTAGTATAAAGAGGAGATTTCTACACTCCAAAGCAAGAGACTTTACTTGGAAAGCATCCTTTGTGAAGTTATGAGTTACAATAAAAAAAGTGTCCAACAGAGGGAGCTGTTAAGCATTTTTAAGCGATACAAACTGCAAATGTGTGTAAAACTACAACCAAAGCTTTGGGATTCAAACACTGCCTGTATCTCGTTTAAAGGTGAGAGTTCTACTCGGAAAAGCAACAGACGTTACTGGGAAAGCATCCTTTTTGAAGTTATGAGTCAAAATAAAAAAAGTGGACAGAGGCGCTGGGAAGCATTTTTTAGCATTAAAAACTGCAAATGTGTGTCAAACTCCAACCAAAGCTTTGGGATTCAAACCACTGTCTCTAACTAGTGTAAAGGGGAGAGTTATCCTCTAAAAAGAAATAGACTTTACTTTGGAAAGCATCCTTTGTGAAGTTATGAGTGAAAACAAAAAAAGTGTACAGCAGGCGCTGGGAAGCATTTTTAAGCGATAAAAACTGCAAATGTGTGTAAAACTCCAACCAAAGCTTTGGGATTCAAACCACTGCCTGTAACTAGTATAAAGGGGAGAGTTCTACTCTAAAAAGCAAGAGACTTTACTTGGAAAGCATCCTTTGTGAAGTTATGAGTGAAAATAAATAAAGTGTACAGCAGGCGCTGGGAAGCATTTTTAAGCGATAAAAACTGCAAATGTGTGTAAAACTCCAACCAAAGCTTTGGGATTCAAACCACTGCCTGTAACTAGTATAAAGGGGAGAGTTCTACTCGAAAAAGCAAGAGAATTTACTTGGAAAGCATCCTTTGTGAAGTTATGAGTTAAAATAAAAAAAGTGTACAGCAGGCGCTGGGAAGCATTTTTAAGCGATAAAAACTGCAAATGTGTGTAAAACTCCAACCAAAGCTTTGGGATTGAAACCACTGCCTGTAACTAGTATTAAGGGGAGAGTTTTCCTCTGAAATGCAAGAGAATTTACTTGGAAAGCATCCTTTGTGAAGTTATGAGTCAAAATAAAAAAAGTGTACAGCAGGCGCTGGGAAGCATTTTTAAGCGATAAAAACTGCAAATGTGTGTAAAACTCCAACCAAAGCTTTGGGATTCAAACCACTGCCTGTAACTAGTATAAAGGGGAGAGTTCTACTCTAAAAAGCAAGAGAATTTACTGGGAAAGCATCCTTTGTGAAGTTATGAGTTAAAATAAAAAAAGTGTACAGCAGGCGCTGGGAAGCATTTTTAAGGAATAAAAGCTGCAAATGTGTGTAAAACTCCAACCAAAGCTTTGGGATTCAAACCACTGCCTGTAACTAGTATAAAGGGGAGAGTTCTACTCCAAAAAGCAAGAGACTTTACTGGGAAAGCATCCTTTGTGAAGTTATGATTTACAATAAAAAACGTGTACAGCAGAGGGAGCTGGTAAGCATTTTTAAGCAATAAAAACTGCAAATGTGTGAAAACTCCAACCAAAGCTTTAGGATTCAAACCACTGCCTGTAACAAATATAAAGGGGAGAGTTCTACTCTAAAAAGCAAGAGACTTTACTGGGAAAGCATCCTTTGTGAAGTTATGAGTCAAAATCAAAAAAGTGAACAGCAGGCGCTGGGAAGCATTTTTAAGCGATAAAAGCTGCAAATGTATGTAAAACGCCAACCAAAGCTTTGGGATTCAAATCACTGCCTGTCACTTTTATAAAGGGGAAAGTTTGACTCTAAAATGCAAGAGACTTTACTGGGAAAGCATCCTTTGTGAAGTTATGAGTTACAATAAAAAAAGTGTACAGCAGAGGGAGCTGGGAAGCATTTTTAAGCAATAAAAACTGCAAATGTGTGTAAAACTCCAACCAAAGCTTTGGGATTCAAACCACTGCCTGTAACTAGTATAAAGGGGAGAGTTCTACTCTAAAAGCAAGAGACTTTACTGGGAAAGCATCCTTTGTGAAGTTATGAGTGAAAATAAAAAAAGTGTACAGCAGAGGGAGCTGGTAAGCATTTTTAAGCAATAAAAACATGCAAATGTGTGTAAAACTCCAACCAAAGCTTTGGGATTCAAACCACTGCCTGTAACTAGTATAAAGGGGAGAGTTTTACTCTAAAATGCAAGAGAATTTACTTGGAAAGCATCCTTTGTGAAGTTATGAGTCAAAATAAAAAAAGTATACAGCAGGCGCTGGGAAGCATTTTTCAGCGATAAAAACTAGCAAATGTGTGTAAAACTCCAACCAAAGCTTTGGGATTCAAACCACTTGCCTGTAACTAGTATAAAGGGGAGAGTTATACTCTAAAATGCAAGAGAATTTACTGGGAAAGCATCCTTTGTGAAGTTATGAGTCAAAATAAAAAAAGTGTACAGCATGTCGCTGGGAAGCATTTTTAAGCGATAAAAACTGCAAATGTGTGTAAAACTCCAACCAAAGCTTTGGGATTCAAACCACTGCCTGTAACTAGTATAAAGGGGAGAGTTCTACTCTAAAAGCAAGAGACTTTACTGGGAAAGCATCCTTTGTGAAGTTATGAGTACAAATAAAAAAAGTGTACAGCAGAGGCGCTGGGAAGCATTTTTAAGCGATAAAAACTGCAAATGTGTGTAAAACTCCAACCAAAGCTTTGGGATTCAAACCACTGCCTGTAACTAGTATAAAGGGGAGAGTTCTACTCTAAAAAGCAAGAGACTTTACTTGGAAAGCATCCTTTGTGAAGTTATGAGTAAAATAAAAAAAGTGTACAGCAGAGGAGCTGGGAAGCATTTTTAAGCGATAAAAACTGCAAATGTGTGTAAAACTCCAACCAAAGCTTTGGGATTCAAACCACTGCCTGTAACTAGTATAAAGGTGAGAGTTCTTACTCTAAAAGCAAGAGACTTTACTGGGAAAGCATCCTTTGTGAAGTTATGAGTCAAAATAAAAAAAGTGTACAGCAGGCGCTGGGAAGCATTTTTAAGCGATAAAAAGCTGCAAATGTGTGTAAAACTCCAACCAAAGCTTTGGGATTCAAACCACTGCCTGTAACTAGTATAAAGGGGAGAGTTTTACTCTAAAATGCAAGAGACTTTACTGGGAAAGCATCCTTTGTGAAGTTATGAGTTACAATAAAAAAAGTGTACAGCAGGCGCTGGGAAGCATTTTTAAGCGATAAAAACTAGCAAATGTGTGTAAAACTCCAACCAAAGCTTTGGGATTCAAACCACTGCCTGTAACTCAGTATAAAGGGGAGAGTTTTACTCTAAAAGCAAGAGACTTTACTGGGAAAGCATCCTTTGTGAAGTTATGAGTTAAAATAAAAAAAGTGTACAGCAGAGGGAGCTGGGAAGCATTTTTAAGCGATAAAAACTGCAAATGTGTGTAAAACTCCAACCAAAGCTTTGGGATTCAAACCACTGCCTGTAACTAGTATAAAGGGGAGAGTTATACTCTAAAACTGCAAGAGAATTTACTGGGAAAGCATCCTTTGTGAAGTTATGAGTCAAAATAAAAAAAGTGTACAGAAGGCGCTGGGAAGCATTTTTAAGTGATAAAAACTGCAAATGTGTGTAAAACTCCAACCAAACCGTTGGGATTCAAACCACTGCCTGTAACTAGTATAAAGGGGAGAGTAATACAATAAAAAGCAAGAGAATTTACTTGGAAAGCATCCTTTGTGAAGTTATGAGTGAAAATAAAAAAAGTGTACAGCAGAGGGAGCTGGGAAGCATTTTGAATTGATAAAAACTGCAAATGTGTGTAAAACTCAAACCAAAGCTTTGGGATTCAAACCACTACCTGTAACCAGTATAAAGGTGAGAGTTATTCTCTAAAAAGCAAGATACTTTACTGGGAAAGCATTATTTGTGAAGTTATGAGTCAAAATAAAAAAAGTGTACAGCAGCCGCTGGGAAGCATTTTTAAGCGATAAAAGCTGAAAATGTATGTAAAACTCCAACCAAAGCTTTGGGATTCAAACCACTGCCTCTAACTAGTATACAGGGGAGAGTTTTACTCTAAAATGTAAGAGAATTTACTTGGAAAGCATCCTTTGTGAAGTTATGATTGAAAATAAAAAAAGTGTACAGCAGAGGGAGCTGGGAAGCATTTTGAATTGATAAAAACTGCAAATGTGTGTAAAACTCAAACCAAAGCTTTGGGATACAAACCACTACCTGTAATTAGTATAAAGGGGAGAGTTCTGCTCGAAAAAGCAAGAGACTTTACTGGGAAAGCATCCTTTGTGAAGTTATGAGTCAAAATAAAAAAAGTGTACAGCAGGCGCTGGGAAGCATTTTTCAGCGATAAAAGCTGCAAATGTGTGTAAAACTCCAACCAAAGCTTTGTGATTCAAACCACTGCCCGTAACTAGTATAAACGGGAGAGTTTTACTCTAAAATACAAGAGAATTGTTTGGGAAAGCATCCTGTGTGAAGTTATGAGTCAAAATAAAAAAAGTGTACAGCAGGCGCTGGGAAGCATTTTTCAGCAATAAAAGCTGCAAATGTGTGTCAAACTCCAACCAAAGCTTTGGGATTCAAACCACTGCCTTTAACTAGTATAAAGGGGAGAGTTCTACTCTAAAAAGCACGAGACTTTCCTGGGAAAGCATCCTTTGTGAAATTATGAGGTCTCCCCCAAGTCTCTGGACGGTTGTGGGGCCGAGCGACGACCAGTCAAAGCATTCAGTTTCGCTCCAGTAGTAGGCCGTTATTGACTATATTATAACATGACGAACTATGTGATTTCTGCAGAACGTTTGAACACTTAAGTTTGAGCTCGTGGGCTGACTTTCGACACAATCGATCGTTGTGAATCCACCTTTCAGGGGAGGTCTCCGCCAATTCTCTGGATGATCGTGGGGCCGAGCGGCGACTGTCAAAGCATTCCGTTTTGCTCCAGTCGTAGGCCTTTATTGACTAAATTGTAACATGACGACCTGTGTGATTTCGGCAGAACCTTTGAACCCTTAAGTTTGAGCTAGTGCGCTGACGTTCGACACACTCGATCGTTGTGAATCCACCTTTCAGGGGAGGTCTCCCCCAAGTCTCTGGACGGTTGTGGGGCCGAGCGGCGACCGTCAAAGCATTCAGTTTCGCTCCAGGAGGAGTTCTTTATTGACTAAATTGTAACATGACGACCTGTGTGATTTCGGCAGAGCCTTTGAACCCTATAGTTTGAGCTAGTGCGCTGACGTTCGACACACTCGATCGTTGTGAATCCACCTGTCAGGGAGGTCTCTTCCCAAGTCCTCTTGGAAGGTCGTGGGGCTGAAGCGGCGAGCGTCAAAGCATTCAGTTTTCGCTCCAGGAGGAGTTCCCTTTATTGACTGAATTGTAATCATGACGACCTATGTGATTCGGCAGAACTTCTGAACCCTATAGTTTGAGCTAGTGGGCTGAAGATTGAACACACTCGATCGTTGTGAATCCACCTGTCAGGGGAGGTCTCTTCCAAGCCTCTTGGAGGTCGTGCGGCTGAAAGGCGAGCGTCAAAGCATTCCGTTTTGCCCCAGTAGTCGCCCTTTATTGACTAAATTGTAACATGACGACCTATGTGATTTCGGCAGAACTTTTGAACCCTTAAGTTTGAGCTAGTGGGCTGAGGATTGACACACTCGATCGTTGTGAATCCACCTGTCAGGGGAGGTCTCCCCCAAGTCTCTGGATGGTCGTGGGGCCGAGCGGCGACTGTCAAAGCATTCCGTTTTGCTCCAGTCGTAGGCCTTTATTGACTAAATTGTAACATGACGACCTATGTGATTTCGGCAGAACTTTTGAACCCTTAAGTTTGAGCTAGTGCGCTGACGTTCGACACACTCGATCGTTGTGAATCCACCTTTCAGGGGAGGTCTCCCCCAAGTCTCTGGACGGTTGTGGGGCCGAGCGGCGACCGTCAAAGCATTCAGTTTCGCTCCAGGAGGAGTCCTTTATTGACGAAATTGTAACATGACGACCTATGTGATTTTGGCAGAACTTTTTAACCCTTAAGTTTGAGCTAGCGGGCTGACGTTCGACACACTCGATCGTTGTGAATCCACCTTTCAGGGGAGGTCTGCCTCAAATCTCTGAACGGTTGTGGTGCCAAGCGGCGACCGTCAAAGCATTCAGTTTCGCTCCAGTAGTAGGCCGTTATTGACTATATTGTAACATGACGACCTATGTGATTTTGGCAGAACTTTTTAACACTTAAGTTTGAGCTAGTGGGCTGACGTTCGACACACTCGATCCTTGTGAATCCACCTTTCAGTGGAGGTCTCCCCCAAGTCTCTGGATGGTCGTGGGGCCGAGCAGCGAATGTCAAAGCATTCAGTTAAGCTCCAGTAGTAGGCCGTTATTGACTATATTATAACATGATGAACTATGTGATTTCTGCAGAACATTTGAACACTTAAGTTTGAGCTCGTGGGCTGAATTTCGACACAATCGATCGTTGTGAATCCACCTTTCAGGGGAGGTCTCCGCCAAGTCTCTGGATGGTCGTGGGGACGAGCAGCGACTGTCAAAGCATTCAGTTTTGCTCCAGTAGTAGGCCGTAATTGACTATATTATAACATGACGAACTATGTGATTTTTGCAGAACGTTTGAACACTTAAGTTTGAGCTAGTGGGCTGACTTTCGAGACAATCGATCGATGTGAATCCACCTTTCAGGGGAGGTCTCCGCCAAGTCTCTGGATGGTCGTGGGGCCGAGCGGCGACTGTCAAAGCATTCCGTTTTGCTCCAGTCGTAGGCCTTTATTGACTAAATTGTAACATGACGACCTATGTGATTTCGGCAGAACTTTTTAACCCTTAAGTTTGAGCTAGCGGGCTGACGTTCGACACACTCGATCGTTGTGAATCCACTTTTCAGGGGAGGTCTCCGCCAAGTCTCTGGATGGTCGTGGGGCCGAGCAGCGACTGTCAAAGCATTCAGTTTCGCTCCAGTAGTAGGCCTTTATTGACTATATTATAACATGATGAACTATGTGATTTCTGCAGAACATTTGAACACTTACGTTTGAGCTCGTGGGCTGACTTTCGACACAATCGATCGTTGTGAATCCACCTTTCAGGGGAGGTCTCCGCCAAGTCTCTGGATGGTTGTGGGGCCGAGCGGCGACTGTCAAAGCATTCCGTTTTGCTCCAGTCGTAGGCCTTTATTGACTAAATTGTAACATGACGACCTCTGTGATTTCGGCAGAACTTTTGAACCCTTAAGTTTGAGCTAGTGCGCTGATGTTCGACACACTTGATCGTTGTGAATCCACCTTTCAGCGGAGGTCTCCCCCAAGTCTCTGGACGGTTGTGGGGCTGAAAGGCGACTGTCAAAGCATTCAGTTTCGCTCCAGGAGGAGGCCTTTATTGACGAAATTGTAACATGACGACCTATGTGATTTCTGCAGACCGTTTGAACACTTAAGTTTGAGCTAGTGGGCTGACGTTTGACACACTCGATCGTTGTGAATCCACCTTTCAGGGGAGGTCTGCCTCAAATCTCTGAAAGGTTGTGGTGCCAAGCGGCGACCGTCAAAGCATTCATTTTCGCTCCAGTAGTAGGCCGGTTTTGACTTTACTGGGAAAGCATCCTTTGTGAAGTTATGAGTCAAAATCAAAAAAAGTGTACAGCAGGCGCTGGGAAGCATTTTTAAGTGATAAAAACTGCAAATGTGTGTAAAACTCCAACCAAAGCTTTGGGATTCAAACCACTGCCTGTAACTAGTATAAATGGTGAGAGTTATACTCTAAAAAGCAAGAGAACTTAGCTGGGAAAGCATCATTTGTGAAGTTACTGAGTACAAATTAAAAAAACTGGACAACAGAGGAGCTGGGAAGCATTTTTAAGCGATAAAAACTGCAAATGTGTGTAAAACTCCAACCAAAGCTTTGTGATTCATAACACTGCCTGTAACTCGTATAAAGGGGAGAGTTTTACTCTAAAATACAAGAGAATTTACTGGGAAAGCATCCTTTGTGACGTTATGAGTCAAAATAAAAAATGTGTCCAGCAGGCGCTGGGAAGCATTTTTAAGCGATAAAAGCTGCTAATGTGTGTAAAACTCCAACCAAAGCATTGGGATTCAAACCACTGCCTCTAACTTGTATAAAGGGGAGAGTTTGACTCTCAAATGCAAGAGAATTTACTTGGAAAGCATCCTTTGTGAAGGTTTGAGTGAAAATAAAAAAGGTGTACAGCAAAGAGAGCTGTTAAGCATTTTTAAGCAATAAAAACTGCAAATGTGTGTAAAATTCCAACCAAAGCTTTGGGATTCAAACCACTGCCTGTAACTAGTATAAAGGTGAGAGTTTTACTCTAAAAAGCAAGAGACTTTACTGGGAAAACATCCTTTTTGAAGTTATGAGTCAAAATAAAAAAAGTGCACAGCAGGCGCTGGGAAGCATTTTTAAGCGATAAAAGCTGCAAATGTGTGTAAAACTTCAACCAAAGCTTTGGGATTCAAACCACTGCCTGTGACTCATATAAAGGGGAGAGTTCTTCTCAAAAAGCAAGAGGCTTTACTGGGAAAGCATCCTTTGTGAAGTTAAGAGTTACAATAAAAAAAAGTGTACAGCAGGCGCTGGGACGCATTTTTAAGCAATAAAAAAAGCAAATGTGTGTAAAACGCCAACCAAAGCTTTGGGATTCAAACCACTGCCTGTAACTAGTATAAAGGGGAGAGTTTTACTCGAAAATTGAAAGAGAATTTACTGGGAAAGCATCCTTTGTGAAGTTATGAGTCAAAATGAAAAAAAGTGAACAGAAGTCACTGGGAAGCATTTTTAAGCGATAAAAGCTGCAAATGTATGTAAAACTCCAACCAAAGCTTTGGGATTCAAACCACTGCCTCTAACTTGTACACAGGGGAGAGTTATACTTTGAAATGTAAGAGAATTTACTTCGAAAGCATACTTTGTGAAGTCATGAGTTAAATTAAAAAAGTGTACAACAGTCGCTGGGAATCATTTTTAAGCGATAAAAACTGCAAATGTGTGTAAAACTCCAACTAAAGCTTTGGGATTCAAACCACTGCCCGTAACTAGTATAAAGGGGAGAGTTTTACTCTAAAATGCAAGAGAATTTACTGGGAAAGCATCCTTTGTGAAGTTATGAGTCAAAATAAAAAAAGTGTACAGCTGTCGCTGGGAAGCATTTTTAAGCGATAAAAGCATGCAAATGTGTGTAAAACTCCAACCAAAGCTTTGGGATTCAAACCACTGCCTCTAACTAGTATAAAGGGGAGAGTTCTACTCTAAAATGCAAGAGAATTTACTGGGAAAGCATCCTTTGTGAAGTTATGAGTGAAAATAAAAAAGTGTACAGCAGGCGCTGGGAAGCATTTTTAAGCGATAAAAGCTGCAAATGTGTGTAAACTCCAACCAAAGCTTTGGGATTCAAACCATTGCCTGTAACTAGTATAAAGGGGAGAGTTATACTCTAAAAACGCAAGAGACTTTACTGGGAAAGCATCCTTTGTGAAGTTATGAGTTACAATAAAAAAAGTGTACAGCAGAGGGAGCTGGGAAGCATTTTTAAGCGATAAAAACTGCAAATGTGTGTAAAACTCCAACCAAAGCTTTGGGATTCAAACCACTTGCCTGTCACTAGTATAAAGGGGAGAGTTTTACTCGAAAAATGCAAGAGAATTTACTGGGAAAGCATCCTTAGTGAAAGTTATGAGTTACAATAAAAAAAGTGTACAGCAGGGGAGCTGGGAAGCATTTTTAAGCAATAAAAACTGCAAATGTGTGGAAAACTCCAACCAAAGCTTTGGGATTCAAACCACTGCCTGTAACTCGTATAAAGGGGAGAGTTTCTACTCTAAAAAGCAAGAGACTTTACTGGGAAAGCATCCTTTGTGAAGTTATGAGTGAAAACAAAAAAAGTGTACAGCAGAGGGAGCTGGGAAGCATTTTTAAGCAATAAAAACTGCAAATGTGTGTAAAACTCCAACCAAAGCTTTGGGATTCAAACCACTGCCTGTAAGTAGTATAAAGGGGAGAGTTTTACTCTAAAAAGCAAGAGACTTTACTGGGAAAGCATCCTTTGTGAAGTTATGAGTTACAATAAAAAAAGTGTACAGCAGAGGAACTGGGAAGCATTTTTAAGCAATAAAAACTGCAAATGTGTGTAAAACTCCAACCAAAGCTTTGGGATTCAAACCACTGCCTGTAACTAGTATAAAGGGGAGAGTTTTACTCTAAAAAGCAAGAGACTTTACTGGGAAAGCATCCTTTGTGAAGTTATGAGTCAAAATAAAAAAAGTGTACAGCAGGCGCTGGGAAGCATTTTTAAGCGATAAAAACTGCAAATGTGTGTAAAACTCCAACCAAAGCTTTGGGATTCAAACCACTGCCTGTAACTAGTATAAAGGGGAGAGTTTTACTCTAAAAGCAAGAGACTTTACTGGGAAAGCATCCTTTGTGAAGTTATGAGTCAAAATAAAAAAATGTGCACAGCAGGCGCTGGGAAGCATTTTTAAGCAATAAAAGCTGCTAATGTGTGTAAAACTCCAACCAAAGCTTTGGGATTCAAACCACTGCCTCTAACTTAGTATAAAGGGGAGAGTTTTACTCTCAAATAGCAAGAGAATTTACTTGGAAAGCATCCTTTGTGAAGGTTATGAGTTACAATAAAAAAAGGTGTACAGCAAGAGAGCTGGTAAGCATTTTTAAGCAATAAAAACTGCAAATGTGTGTAAAACTTCCAACCAAAGCTTTGGGATTCAAACCACTGCCTGTAACTAGTATAAAGGTGAGAGTTATTACTCTAAAAAGCAAGATACTTTACTGGGAAAGCATCTATTTGTGAAGTTATGAGTCAAAATAAAAAAAGTGTACAGCAGCCGCTGGGAAGCATTTTTAAGCGATAAAAGCTGCAAATGTATGTAAAACTTCCAACCAAAGCTTTGGGATTCAAACCACTGCCTCTGAACTCAGTATAAAGGGGAGAGTTTACTTCTCAAAAAGCAAGAGAATTTACTGGGAAAGCATCCTTTGTGAAGTTAAGAGTTACAATAAAAAAAAGTGTACAGCAGGCGCTGGGACGCATTTTTAAGCAATAAAAAAAGCAAATGTGTGTAAAACGCCAACCAAAGCTTTGGGATTCAAACCACTGCCTGTAACTAGTATAAAGGGGAGAGTTTTACTGAAAATTGAAAGAGAATTTACTTGGAAAGCATCCTTTGTGAAGTTATGAGTGAAAATAAAAAAAGTGTACAGGAGGCGCTGGGAAGCATTTTTAAGCGATAAAAGCTGCAAATGTATGTAAAACTCCAACCAAAGCTTTGGGATTCAAACCACTGCCTCTAACTAGTATAAAGGGGAGAGTTTGACTCTCAAATGCAAGAGAATTTACTTGGAAAGCATCCTTTGTGAAGGTTTGAGTGAAAATAAAAAAGGTGTACAGCAAAGAGAGCTTAAGCATTTTTAAGCAATAAAAACAGCAAATGTGTGGAAAACTCCAACCAAAGCTTTGTGATTCATAACACTGCCTGTAACTCGTATAAAGGGGAGAGTTTTACTCTAAAATGCAAGAGCATTTACTGGGAAAGCATCCTTTGTGACGTTATGAGTCAAAATAAAAAATGTGTCCAGCAGGCGCTGGGAAGCATTTTTAAGCGATAAAAGCTGCTAATGTGTGTAAAACTCCAACCAAAGCATTGGGATTCAAACCACTGCCTCTAACTTGTATAAAGGGGAGAGTTTGACTCTCAAATGCAAGAGAATTTACTTGGAAAGCATCCTTTGTGAAGGTTTGAGTGAAAATAAAAAAGGTGTACAGCAAAGAGAGCTGTTAAGCATTTTTAAGCAATAAAAACTGCAAATGTGTGTAAAATTCCAACCAAAGCTTTGGGATTCAAACCACTGCCTGTAACTAGTATAAAGGTGAGAGTTTTACTCTAAAAAGCAAGAGACTTTACTGGGAAAACATCCTTTTTGAAGTTATGAGTCAAAATAAAAAAAGTGCACAGCAGGCGCTGGGAAGCATTTTTAAGCGATAAAAGCTGCAAATGTGTGTAAAACTTCAACCAAAGCTTTGGGATTCAAACCACTGCCTGTGACTCATATAAAGGGGAGAGTTCTTCTCAAAAAAGCAAGAGGCTTTACTGGGAAAGCATCCTTTGTGAAGTTAAGAGTTACAATAAAAAAAAGTGTACAGCAGGCGCTGGGACGCATTTTTAAGCAATAAAAAAAGCAAATGTGTGTAAAACGCCAACCAAAGCTTTGGGATTCAAACCACTGCCTGTAACTAGTATAAAGGGGAGAGTTTTACTGAAAATTGAAAGAGAATTTACTTGGAAAGCATCCTTTGTGAAGTTATGAGTGAAAATAAAAAAAGTGTACAGGAGGCGCTGGGAAGCATTTTTAAGCGATAAAAGCTGCAAATGTATGTAAAACTCCAACCAAAGCTTTGGGATTCAAACCACTGCCTCTAACTAGTATACAGGGCAGAGTTTTACTCTGAAATGTAAGAGAATTTACTTCGAAAGCATACTTTGTGAAGTCATGAGTCAAAATAAAAAAAGTGTACAACAGGCGCTGGGAAGCATTTTTAAGCGATAAAAACTGCAAATGTGTGTAAAACTACAACCAAAGCTTTGGGATTCAAACCACTGCCTGCAACTAGTATAAAGGGGAGAGTTTTACTCTAAAATGCAAGATAATTTACTGGGAAAGCATCCTTAGTAAAGTTATGAGTTACAATAAAAAAAGTGTACAGCAGGGGGAGCTGGGAAGCATTTTTAAGCAATAAAAACTGCAAATGTGTGGAAAACTCCAACCAAAGCTTTGGGATTCAAACCACTGACTGTAACTCGTATAAAGGGGAGAGTTCTACTCTAAAAAGCAAGAGACTTTACTGGGAAAGCATCCTTTGTGAAGTTATGAGTGAAAACAAAAAAAGTGAACAGCAGAGGGAGCTGGGAAGCATTTTTAAGCAATAAAAACTGCAAATGTGTGTAAAACTCCAACCAAAGCTTTGGGATTCAAACCACTGCCTGTAAGTAGTATAAAGGGGAGAGTTTTACTCTAAAAAGCAAGAGACTTTACTGGGAAAGCATCCTTTGTGAAGTTATGAGTTACAATAAAAAAAGTGTACAGCAGAGGAACTGGGAAGCATTTTTAAGCAATAAAAACTGCAAATGTGTGTAAAACTCCAACCAAAGCTTTGGGACTTCAAACCACTGCCTGTAACCAGTATAAAGGTGAGAGTTATTCTCTAAAAAGCAAGATACTTTACTGGGAAAGCATTATTTGTGAAGTTATGAGTCAAAATAAAAAAAGTGTACAGCAGCCGCTGGGAAGCATTTTTAAGCGATAAAAGCTGAAAATTTATGTAAAACTCCAACCAAAGCTTTGGGATTCAAACCACTGCCTCTAACTAGTATAAAAGGGAGAGTTTTACGCTCAAAAGCAAGAGAATTAACTGGGAAAGCATCCTTTGTGAAGTTATGAGTCAAAACAAAAAAAGTGTACAGCAGGTGCTTGGAAGCATTTTTAAGTGATAAAAACTGCAAATGTGTGTAAAACTCCAACCAAAGCTATGGGATTCAAACCACTGCCTGTAACTAGTATAAACGGGAGAGTTTTCCTCGAAAAAGTAAGAGAATTTAGTTGGAAAGCATCCTTTGTGAAGTTGTGAGTCAAAATAAAAAAAGTGTTCAGCAAGCGCTGGGAAGCATTTTTCAGCAATAAACACTGCAAATGTGTGTAAAACTCCAACCAAAGCTTTAGGATTCAAACCACTTCCTGTAACTAGTATAAAGGGGAGAGTTTTACTCTCAAAAGCAAGATAATTTACTGGGAAAGCATCCTTTGTGAAGTTATGAGTCAAAATGAAAAAAGTGTACAGCAGGCGATGGGAACAATTTTTAAGCGATAAAAGCTGAAAATGTGTGAAACTCCAACCAAAGCTTTGGGATTCTAACCATTGCCTGTAACTAGTATAAAGGGGTGAGTTCCACTCTAAAAACCAAGAGACTTTACTGGGAAAGCATCCTTTTTGAAGTTATGAGTTACAATAAAAAAAGTGGACAGCAGAGGGAGCTGGGAAGTATTTTTAAGCAATAAAAACTGCAAATGTGTGTAAAACACCAACCAAAGCTTTGGGATTCAAACCATTGCCTGTCACTCGTATAAAGGGGAGAGTTTTACTCTAAAAAGCAAGAGACTTCACTGGGAAAGCATACTTTGTGAAGTTATGAGTGAAAATAAAAAAAGTCTACAGCAGAGGGAGCGGGGAAGCATTTTTCAGCAATAAAAACTGCAAATGTGTGTAAAACTCCAACCAAAGCTTTGGGATTCAAACCACTGCCTGTAAGTAGTATAAAGGGGAGAGTTTTACTCTAAAAAGCAAGAGACTTTACTGGGAAAGCATCCTTTGTGAAGTTATGAGTCAAAATAAAAAAGTGGACAGCAGGCGCTGGGAAGCATTTTTAAGCGATAAAAACGGCAAATGTGTGTAAAACCCCAACCGAAGCTTTGGGATTCAAACCACTGACTGTAACTCGTATAAAGGGGAGAGTTCTACTCTAAAAAGCAAGAGACTTTACTGGGAAAGCATCCTTTGTGAAGTTATGAGTGAAAACAAAAAAAGTGAACAGCAGAGGGAGCTGGGAAGCATTTTTAAGCAATAAAAACTGCAAATGAGTGTAAAACTCCAACTAAAGCTTTGGGATTCAAACCACTGCCTGTAAGTAATATAAAGGGGAGAGTTTTACTCTAAAAAGCAAGAGACTTTACTGGGAAAGCATCCTTTGTGAAGTTATGAGTGAAAATAAAAGAAGTGTACAGCAGGCGATGGGAAGAATTTTTAAGCGATAAAAGCTGAAAATGTGTAAAACTCCAACCAAAGCTTTGGGATTCTAACCATTGCCTTTAACTAGTATAAAGGGGTGAGTTCCACTCTAAAAACCAAGAGACTTTACTGGGAAAGCATCCTTTTTGAAGTTATGAGTTACAATAAAAAAAGTGTACAGCAGAGGGAGCTGGGAAGTATTTTTAAGCAATAAAAACTGCAAATGTGTGTAAAACACCAACCAAAGCTTTGGGATTCAAACCATTGCCTGTCACTCGTATAAAGGGGAGAGTTTTACTCTAAAAAGCAAGAGAATTTACTGGGAAAGCATCCTTAGTAAAGTTATGAGTTACAATAAAAAAAGTGTACAGCAGGGGGAGCTGGGAAGCATTTTTAAGCAATAAAAACTGCAAATGTGTGGAAAACTCCAACCAAAGCTTTGGGATTCAAACCACTGACTGTAACTCGTATAAAGGGGAGAGTTCTACTCTAAAAAGCAAGAGACTTTACTGGGAAAGCATCCTTTGTGAAGTTATGAGTGAAAACAAAAAAAGTGAACAGCAGAGGGAGCTGGGAAGCATTTTTAAGCAATAAAAACTGCAAATGTGTGTAAAACTCCAACCAAAGCTTTGGGATTCAAACCACTGCCTGTAAGTAGTATAAAGGGGAGAGTTTTACTCTAAAAAACAAGAGACTTTACTGGGAAAGCATCCTTTGTGAAGTTATGAGTTACAATAAAAAAAGTGTACAGCAGAGGAACTGGGAAGCATTTTTAAGCAATAAAAACTGCAAATGTGTGTAAAACTCCAACCAAAGCTTTGGGATTCAAACCACTGCCTGTAAGTAGTATAAAGGGGAGGGTTTTACTCTAAAAAGCAAGAGACTTTACTGGGAAAGCATCCTTTGTGAAGTTATGAGTTACAATAAAAAAAGTGTACAGCAGAGGAACTGGGAAGCATTTTTAAGCAATAAAAACTGCAAATGTGTGCAAAACTCCAACCAAAGCTTTGGGATTCAAACCACTGCCTGTAAGTAGTATAAAGGGGAGAGTTTTACTCTAAAAAGCAAGAGACTTTACTGGGAAAGCATCCTTTGTGAAGTTATGAGTCAAAATATAAAAAATTGTACAGCAGGCGCTGGGAAGCATTTTTAAGGGATAAAAACTGCAAATGTGTGTAAAACTCCAACCAAAGCTTTGGGATTCAAACCACTGCCTGTAAGGATTATGAAGGGGAGAGTTTTACTCTAAAAAGCAAGATACTTTACTGGGAAAGCATCCTTTGTGAAGTTATGAGTCAAAATAAAAAAAGGGTACAGCAGGCGCTGTGAAGCATTTTTAAGCAATAAAAATTGCAAATGTGTGTAAAACTCCAACTAAAGCTTTGGGATTCAAACCACTGCCTCTTCTTATATAAAGGGGAGAGTTTTACACTGAAATGCAAGAGAATTTACTTGGAAAGCATCCTTTGTGAAGTTATGAGTTACAATAAAAAAATTGTACAGCAGGCGCTGGGAAGTATTTTTCAGCAATAAAAACTGCAAATGTGTGTAAAACTCCAACCAAAGCTTTGGGATTCAAACCACTGCCTGTAACTATTATAAAAGGGAGAGTTTTACGCTCAAAAGCAAGAGAATTAACTGGGAAAGCATCCTTTGTGAAGTTATGAGTCAAAACAAAAAAAGTGTACAGCAGGTGCTTGGAAGCATTTTTAAGTGATAAAAACTGCAAATGTGTGTAAAACTCCAACCAAAGCTATGGGATTCAAACCACTGCCTGTAACTAGTATAAACGGGAGAGTTTTCCTCGAAAAAGTAAGAGAATTTAGTTTAAAAGCATCCTTTGTGAAGTTGTGAGTCAAAATAAAAAAAGTGTACAGCAAGCGCTGGGAAGCATTTTTCAGCAATAAACACTGCAAATGTGTGTAAAACTCCAACCAAAGCTTTAGGATTCAAACCACTTCCTATAACTAGTATAAAGGGGAGAGTTTTACTCTCAAAAGCAAGATAATTTACTGGGAAAGCATCCTTTGTGAAGTTATGACTCAAAATGAAAAAAGTGTACAGCAGGCGCTGGGACGCATTTTTAAGCAATAAAAAAAGCAAATGTGTGTAAAACGCCAACCAAAGCTTTGGGATTCAAACCACTGCCTGTAACTAGTATAAAGGGGAGAGTTTTACTCAATATTGAAAGAGAATCTACTTGGAAAGCATCCTTTGTGAAGTTATGAGTGAAAATAAAAAAAGTGTACAGGAGGCGCTGGGAAGCATTTTTAAGCGATAAAAGCTGCAAATGTATGTAAAACTCCAACCAAAGCTTTGGGATTCAAACCACTGCCTCTAACTAGTATACAGGGCAGAGTTTTACTCTGAAATGTAAGAGAATTTACTTCGAAAGCATACTTTGTGAAGTCATGAGTCAAAATAAAAAAAGTGTACAACAGGCGCTGGGAAGCATTTTTAAGCGATAAAAACTGCAAATGTGTGTAAAACTACAACCAAAGCTTTGGGATTCAAACCACTGCCTGCAACTAGTATAAAGGGGAGAGTTTTACTATAAAATGCAAGATAATTTTCTTGGAAAGCATCCGTTGTGAAGTTATGAGTCAAAATAAAAAAAATGTACAGCACGCGCTGGGAAGCATTTTTAAGCAATAAAAACATCAAATGTGTGTAAAACTCCAACCAAAGCTTTGGGATTCAAACCACTGCCTCTAACGAGTACAAAGGGGAGAGTTCTACTCTAAAAAGCAAGAGATTTTACTGGGAAAGCATCCTTTGTGAAGTTATGAGTGAAAATAAAAGAAGTGTACAGCAGGCGATGGGAAGAATTTTTAAGCGATAAAAGCTGAAAATGTGTGAAACTCCAACCAAAGCTTTGGGATTCTAACCATTGCCTGTAACTAGTATAAAGGGGTGAGTTCCACTCTAAAAACCAAGAGACTTTACTGGGAAAGCATCCTTTTTGAAGTTATGAGTTACAATAAAAAAAGTGTACAGCAGAGGGAGCTGGGAAGTATTTTTAAGCAATAAAAACTGCAAATGTGTGTAAAACACCAACCAAAGCTTTGGGATTCAAACCATTGCCTGTCACTCGTATAAAGGGGAGAGTTTTACTCGAAAAAGCAAGAGAATTTACTGGGAAAGCATCCTTAGTAAAGTTATGAGTTACAATAAAAAAAGTGTACAGCAGGGGGAGCTGGGAAGCATTTTTAAGCAATAAAAACTGCAAATGTGTGGAAAACTCCAACCAAAGCTTTGGGATTCAAACCACTGACTGTAACTCGTATAAAGGGGAGAGTTCTACTCTAAAAAGCAAGAGACTTTACTGGGAAAGCATCCTTTGTGAAGTTATGAGTGAAAACAAAAAAAGTGAACAGCAGAGGGAGCTGGGAAGCATTTTTAAGCAATAAAAACTGCAAATGTGTGTAAAACTCCAACCAAAGCTTTGGGATTCAAACCACTGCCTGTAAGTAGTATAAAGGGGAGAGTTTTACTCTAAAAAGCAAGAGACTTTACTGGGAAAGCATCCTTTGTGAAGTTATGAGTTACAATAAAAAAAGTGTACAGCAGAGGAACTGGGAAGCATTTTTAAGCAATAGAAACTGCAAATGTGTGTAAAACTCCAACCAAAGCTTTGGGATTCAAACCACTGCCTGTAAGTAGTATAAAGGGGAGAGTTTTACTCTAAAAAGCAAGAGACTTTACTGGGAAAGCATCCTTTGTGAAGTTATGAGTCAAAATATAAAAAATTGTACAGCAGGCGCTGGGAAGCATTTTTAAGGGATAAAAACTGCAAATGTGTGTAAAACTCCAACCAAAGCTTTGGGATTCAAACCACTGCCTGTAAGTATTATAAAGGGGAGAGTTTTACTCTAAAAAGCAAGATACTTTACTGGGAAAGCATCCTTTGTGAAGTTATGAGTCAAAATAAAAAAAGGGCACAGCAGGCGCTGTGAAGCATTTTTAAGCAATAAAAATTGCAAATGTGTGTAAAACTCCAAATAAAGCTTTGGGATTCAAACCACTGCCTCTTCTTATAAAAAGGGGAGAGTTTTACACTGAAATACAAGAGAATTTACTTGGAAAGCATCCTTTGTGAAGTTATGAGTTACAATAAAAAAAATTGTACAGCAGGCGCTGGGAAGTATTTTTCAGCAATAAAAACTGCAAATGTGTGTAAAACTCCAACCAAAGCTTTGGGATTCAAACCACTGCCTGTAACTATTATAAAGGGGAAGTGTTTTACTCTAAAATGCAAGATAATTTACTTGGAAAGCATCCGTTGTGAAGTTATGAGTTACAAAAAAAAAGTATACAGCAGAGGGAGCTGGGAAGCATTTTTAAGCAATAAAAACAGCAAATGTGTGTAAAACTCCAACCAAAGCTTTGGGATTAAAACACTGCCTGTAACTTGTATAAAAGGGAGAGTTTTACGCTCAAAAGCAAGAGAATTAACTGGGAAAGCATCCTTTGTGAAGTTATGAGTCAAAACAAAAAAAGTGTACAGCAGGTGCTTGGAAGCATTTTTAAGTGATAAAAACTGCAAATGTGTGTAAAACTCCAACCAAAGCTATGGGATTCAAACCACTGCCTGTAACTAGTATAAACGGGAGAGTTTTCCTCGAAAAAGTAAGAGAATTTAGTTGGAAAGCATCCTTTGTGAAGTTGTGAGTCAAAATAAAAAAAGTGTTCAGCAAGCGCTGGGAAGCATTTTTCAGCAATAAACACTGCAAATGTGTGTAAAACTCCAACCAAAGCTTTAGGATTCAAACCACTTCCTGTAACTAGTATAAAGGGGAGAGTTTTACTCTCAAAAGCAAGATAATTTACTGGGAAAGCATCCTTTGTGAAGTTATGAGTCAAAATGAAAAAAGTGTACAGCAGGCGATGGGAAGAATTTTTAAGCGATAAAAGCTGAAAATGTGTGAAACTCCAACCAAAGCTTTGGGATTCTAACCATTGCCTGTAACTAGTATAAAGGGGTGAGTTCCACTCTAAAAACCAAGAGACTTTACTGGGAAAGCATCCTTTTTGAAGTTATGAGTTACAATAAAAAAAGTGGACAGCAGAGGGAGCTGGGAAGTATTTTTAAGCAATAAAAACTGCAAATGTGTGTAAAACACCAACCAAAGCTTTGGGATTCAAACCATTGCCTGTCACTCGTATAAAGGGGAGAGTTTTACTCGAAAAAGCAAGAGAATTTACTGGGAAAGCATCCTTAGTAAAGTTATGAGTTACAATAAAAAAAGTGTACAGCAGGGGGAGCTGGGAAGCATTTTTAAGCAATAAAAACTGCAAATGTGTGGAAAACTCCAACCAAAGCTTTGGGATTCAAACCACTGACTGTAACTCGTATAAAGGGGAGAGTTCTACTCTAAAAAGCAAGAGACTTTACTGGGAAAGCATCCTTTGTGAAGTTATGAGTGAAAACAAAAAAAGTGAACAGCAGAGGGAGCTGGGAAGCATTTTTAAGCAATAAAAACTGCAAATGTGTGTAAAACTCCAACCAAAGCTTTGGGATTCAAACCACTGCCTGTAAGTAGTATAAAGGGGAGAGTTTTACTCTAAAAAGCAAGAGACTTTACTGGGAAAGCATCCTTTGTGAAGTTATGAGTTACAATAAAAAAAGTGTACAGCAGAGGAACTGGGAAGCATTTTTAAGCAATAAAAACTGCAAATGTGTGTAAAACTCCAACCAAAGCTTTGGGATTCAAACCACTGCCTGTAAGTAGTATAAAGGGGAGGGTTTTACTCTAAAAAGCAAGAGACTTTACTGGGAAAGCATCCTTTGTGAAGTTATGAGTTACAATAAAAAAAGTGTACAGCAGAGGAACTGGGAAGCATTTTTAAGCAATAAAAACTGCAAATGTGTGCAAACCTCCAACCAAAGCTTTGGGATTCAAACCACTGCCTGTAAGTAGTATAAAGGGGAGAGTTTTACTCTAAAAAGTAAGAGACTTTACTGGGAAAGCATCCTTTGTGAAGTTATGAGTCAAAATATAAAAAATTGTACAGCAGGCGCTGGGAAGCATTTTTAAGGGATAAAAACTGCAAATGTGTGTAAAACTCCAACCAAAGCTTTGGGATTCAAACCACTGACTGTAACTCGTATAAAGGGGAGAGTTCTACTCTAAAAAGCAAGAGACTTTACTGGGAAAGCATCCTTTGTGAAGTTATGAGTGAAAACAAAAAAAGTGAACAGCAGAGGGAGCTGGGAAGCATTTTTAAGCAATAAAAACTGCAAATGTGTGTAAAACTCCAACCAAAGCTTTGGGATTCAAACCACTGCCTGTAAGTAGTATAAAGGGGAGAGTTTTACTCTAAAAAACAAGAGACTTTACTGGGAAAGCATCCTTTGTGAAGTTATGAGTTACAATAAAAAAAGTGTACAGCAGAGGAACTGGGAAGCATTTTTAAGCAATAAAAACTGCAAATGTGTGTAAAACTCCAACCAAAGCTTTGGGATTCAAACCACTGCCTGTAAGTAGTATAAAGGGGAGGGTTTTACTCTAAAAAGCAAGAGACTTTACTGGGAAAGCATCCTTTGTGAAGTTATGAGTTACAATAAAAAAAGTGTACAGCAGAGGAACTGGGAAGCATTTTTAAGCAATAAAAACTGCAAATGTGTGCAAAACTCCAACCAAAGCTTTGGGATTCAAACCACTGCCTGTAAGTAGTATAAAGGGGAGAGTTTTACTCTAAAAAGCAAGAGACTTTACTGGGAAAGCATCCTTTGTGAAGTTATGAGTCAAAATATAAAAAATTGTACAGCAGGCGCTGGGAAGCATTTTTAAGGGATAAAAACTGCAAATGTGTGTAAAACTCCAACCAAAGCTTTGGGATTCAAACCACTGCCTGTAAGGATTATAAAGGGGAGAGTTTTACTCTAAAAAGCAAGATACTTTACTGGGAAAGCATCCTTTGTGAAGTTATGAGTCAAAATAAAAAAAGGGTACAGCAGGCGCTGTGAAGCATTTTTAAGCAATAAAAATTGCAAATGTGTGTAAAACTCCAACTAAAGCTTTGGGATTCAAACCACTGCCTCTTCTTATATAAAGGGGAGAGTTTTACACTGAAATGCAAGAGAATTTACTTGGAAAGCATCCTTTGTGAAGTTATGAGTTACAATAAAAAAATTGTACAGCAGGCGCTGGGAAGTATTTTTCAGCAATAAAAACTGCAAATGTGTGTAAAACTCCAACCAAAGCTTTGGGATTCAAACCACTGCCTGTAACTATTATAAAAGGGAGAGTTTTACGCTCAAAAGCAAGAGAATTAACTGGGAAAGCATCCTTTGTGAAGTTATGAGTCAAAACAAAAAAAGTGTACAGCAGGTGCTTGGAAGCATTTTTAAGTGATAAAAACTGCAAATGTGTGTAAAACTCCAACCAAAGCTATGGGATTCAAACCACTGCCTGTAACTAGTATAAACGGGAGAGTTTTCCTCGAAAAAGTAAGAGAATTTAGTTTAAAAGCATCCTTTGTGAAGTTGTGAGTCAAAATAAAAAAAGTGTACAGCAAGCGCTGGGAAGCATTTTTCAGCAATAAACACTGCAAATGTGTGTAAAACTCCAACCAAAGCTTTAGGATTCAAACCACTTCCTATAACTAGTATAAAGGGGAGAGTTTTACTCTCAAAAGCAAGATAATTTACTGGGAAAGCATCCTTTGTGAAGTTATGACTCAAAATGAAAAAAGTGTACAGCAGGCGCTGGGACGCATTTTTAAGCAATAAAAAAAGCAAATGTGTGTAAAACGCCAACCAAAGCTTTGGGATTCAAACCACTGCCTGTAACTAGTATAAAGGGGAGAGTTTTACTCAATATTGAAAGAGAATCTACTTGGAAAGCATCCTTTGTGAAGTTATGAGTGAAAATAAAAAAAGTGTACAGGAGGCGCTGGGAAGCATTTTTAAGCGATAAAAGCTGCAAATGTATGTAAAACTCCAACCAAAGCTTTGGGATTCAAACCACTGCCTCTAACTAGTATACAGGGCAGAGTTTTACTCTGAAATGTAAGAGAATTTACTTCGAAAGCATACTTTGTGAAGTCATGAGTCAAAATAAAAAAAGTGTACAACAGGCGCTGGGAAGCATTTTTAAGCGATAAAAACTGCAAATGTGTGTAAAACTACAACCAAAGCTTTGGGATTCAAACCACTGCCTGCAACTAGTATAAAGGGGAGAGTTTTACTCTAAAATGCAAGATAATTTTCTTGGAAAGCATCCGTTGTGAAGTTATGAGTCAAAATAAAAAAAATGTACAGCACGCGCTGGGAAGCATTTTTAAGCAATAAAAACATCAAATGTGTGTAAAACTCCAACCAAAGCTTTGGGATTCAAACCACTGCCTCTAACGAGTACAAAGGGGAGAGTTCTACTCTAAAAAGCAAGAGATTTTACTGGGAAAGCATCCTTTGTGAAGTTATGAGTGAAAATAAAAGAAGTGTACAGCAGGCGATGGGAAGAATTTTTAAGCGATAAAAGCTGAAAATGTGTGAAACTCCAACCAAAGCTTTGGGATTCTAACCATTGCCTGTAACTAGTATAAAGGGGTGAGTTCCACTCTAAAAACCAAGAGACTTTACTGGGAAAGCATCCTTTTTGAAGTTATGAGTTACAATAAAAAAAGTGTACAGCAGAGGGAGCTGGGAAGTATTTTTAAGCAATAAAAACTGCAAATGTGTGTAAAACACCAACCAAAGCTTTGGGATTCAAACCATTGCCTGTCACTCGTATAAAGGGGAGAGTTTTACTCGAAAAAGCAAGAGAATTTACTGGGAAAGCATCCTTAGTAAAGTTATGAGTTACAATAAAAAAAGTGTACAGCAGGGGGAGCTGGGAAGCATTTTTAAGCAATAAAAACTGCAAATGTGTGGAAAACTCCAACCAAAGCTTTGGGATTCAATCCACTGACTGTAACTCGTATAAAGGGGAGAGTTCTACTCTAAAAAGCAAGAGACTTTACTGGGAAAGCATCCTTTGTGAAGTTATGAGTGAAAACAAAAAAAGTGAACAGCAGAGGGAGCTGGGAAGCATTTTTAAGCAATAAAAACTGCAAATGTGTGTAAAACTCCAACCAAAGCTTTGGGATTCAAACCACTGCCTGTAAGTAGTATAAAGGGGAGAGTTTTACTCTAAAAAGCAAGAGACTTTACTGGGAAAGCATCCTTTGTGAAGTTATGAGTTACAATAAAAAAAGTGTACAGCAGAGGAACTGGGAAGCATTTTTAAGCAATAGAAACTGCAAATGTGTGTAAAACTCCAACCAAAGCTTTGGGATTCAAACCACTGCCTGTAAGTAGTATAAAGGGGAGAGTTTTACTCTAAAAAGCAAGAGACTTTACTGGGAAAGCATCCTTTGTGAAGTTATGAGTCAAAATATAAAAAATTGTACAGCAGGCGCTGGGAAGCATTTTTAAGGGATAAAAACTGCAAATGTGTGTAAAACTCCAACCAAAGCTTTGGGATTCAAACCACTGCCTGTAAGTATTATAAAGGGGAGAGTTTTACTCTAAAAAGCAAGATACTTTACTGGGAAAGCATCCTTTGTGAAGTTATGAGTCAAAATAAAAAAAGGGCACAGCAGGCGCTGTGAAGCATTTTTAAGCAATAAAAATTGCAAATGTGTGTAAAACTCCAAATAAAGCTTTGGGATTCAAACCACTGCCTCTTCTTATATAAAGGGGAGAGTTTTACACTGAAATACAAGAGAATTTACTTGGAAAGCATCCTTTGTGAAGTTATGAGTTACAATAAAAAAAATTGTACAGCAGGCGCTGGGAAGTATTTTTCAGCAATAAAAACTGCAAATGTGTGTAAAACTCCAACCAAAGCTTTGGGATTCAAACCACTGCCTGTAACTATTATAAAGGGGAAGTGTTTTACTCTAAAATGCAAGATAATTTACTTGGAAAGCATCCGTTGTGAAGTTATGAGTTACAAAAAAAAAAGTATACAGCAGAGGGAGCTGGGAAGCATTTTTAAGCAATAAAAACAGCAAATGTGTGTAAAACTCCAACCAAAGCTTTGGGATTAAAACACTGCCTGTAACTTGTATAAAAGGGAGAGTTTTACGCTCAAAAGCAAGAGAATTAACTGGGAAAGCATCCTTTGTGAAGTTATGAGTCAAAACAAAAAAAGTGTACAGCAGGTGCTTGGAAGCATTTTTAAGTGATAAAAACTGCAAATGTGTGTAAAACTCCAACCAAAGCTATGGGATTCAAACCACTGCCTGTAACTAGTATAAACGGGAGAGTTTTCCTCAAAAAAGTAAGAGAATTTAGTTGGAAAGCATCCTTTGTGAAGTTGTGAGTCAAAATAAAAAAAGTGTTCAGCAAGCGCTGGGAAGCATTTTTCAGCAATAAACACTGCAAATGTGTGTAAAACTCCAACCAAAGCTTTAGGATTCAAACCACTTCCTGTAACTAGTATAAAGGGGAGAGTTTTACTCTCAAAAGCAAGATAATTTACTGGGAAAGCATCCTTTGTGAAGTTATGAGTCAAAATGAAAAAAGTGTACAGCAGGCGATGGGAAGAATTTTTAAGCGATAAAAGCTGAAAATGTGTGAAACTCCAACCAAAGCTTTGGGATTCTAACCATTGCCTGTAACTAGTATAAAGGGGTGAGTTCCACTCTAAAAACCAAGAGACTTTACTGGGAAAGCATCCTTTTTGAAGTTATGAGTTACAATAAAAAAAGTGGACAGCAGAGGGAGCTGGGAAGTATTTTTAAGCAATAAAAACTGCAAATGTGTGTAAAACACCAACCAAAGCTTTGGGATTCAAACCATTGCCTGTCACTCGTATAAAGGGGAGAGTTTTACTCGAAAAAGCAAGAGAATTTACTGGGAAAGCATCCTTAGTAAAGTTATGAGTTACAATAAAAAAAGTGTACAGCAGGGGGAGCTGGGAAGCATTTTTAAGCAATAAAAACTGCAAATGTGTGGAAAACTCCAACCAAAGCTTTGGGATTCAAACCACTGACTGTAACTCGTATAAAGGGGAGAGTTCTACTCTAAAAAGCAAGAGACTTTACTGGGAAAGCATCCTTTGTGAAGTTATGAGTGAAAACAAAAAAAGTGAACAGCAGAGGGAGCTGGGAAGCATTTTTAAGCAATAAAAACTGCAAATGTGTGTAAAACTCCAACCAAAGCTTTGGGATTCAAACCACTGCCTGTAAGTAGTATAAAGGGGAGAGTTTTACTCTAAAAAGCAAGAGACTTTACTGGGAAAGCATCCTTTGTGAAGTTATGAGTTACAATAAAAAAAGTGTACAGCAGAGGAACTGGGAAGCATTTTTAAGCAATAAAAACTGCAAATGTGTGTAAAACTCCAACCAAAGCTTTGGGATTCAAACCACTGCCTGTAAGTAGTATAAAGGGGAGGGTTTTACTCTAAAAAGCAAGAGACTTTACTGGGAAAGCATCCTTTGTGAAGTTATGAGTTACAATAAAAAAAGTGTACAGCAGAGGAACTGGGAAGCATTTTTAAGCAATAAAAACTGCAAATGTGTGCAAACCTCCAACCAAAGCTTTGGGATTCAAACCACTGCCTGTAAGTAGTATAAAGGGGAGAGTTTTACTCTAAAAAGTAAGAGACTTTACTGGGAAAGCATCCTTTGTGAAGTTATGAGTCAAAATATAAAAAATTGTACAGCAGGCGCTGGGAAGCATTTTTAAGGGATAAAAACTGCAAATGTGTGTAAAACTCCAACCAAAGCTTTGGGATTCAAACCACTGCCTGTAAGTATTATAAAGAGGAGAGTTTTACTCTAAAAAGCAAGATACTTTACTGGGAAAGCATCCTTTGTGAAGTTATGAGTCAAAATAAAAAAAGGGTAAAGCAGGCGCTGTGAAGCATTTTTAAGCAATAAAAATTGCAAATGTGTGTAAAACTCCAACTAAAGCTTTGGGATTCAAACCACTGCCTCTTCTTATATAAAGGGGAGCGTTTTACACTGAAATGCAAGAGAATTTACTTGGAAAGCATCCTTTGTGAAGTTATGAGTTACAATAAAAAAATTGTACAGCAGGCGCTGGGAAGTATTTTTCAGCAATAAAAACTGCAAATGTGTGTAAAACTCCAACCAAAGCTTTGGGATTCAAACCACTGCCTGTAACTATTATAAAAGGGAGAGTTTTACGCTCAAAAGCAAGAGAATTAACTGGGAAAGCATCCTTTGTGAAGTTATGAGTCAAAACAAAAAAAGTGTACAGCAGGTGCTTGGAAGCATTTTTAAGTGATAAAAACTGCAAATGTGTGTAAAACTCCAACCAAAGCTATGGGATTCAAACCACTGCCTGTAACTAGTATAAACGGGAGAGTTTTCCTCGAAAAAGTAAGAGAATTTAGTTTAAAAGCATCCTTTGTGAAGTTGTGAGTCAAAATAAAAAAAGTGTACAGCAAGCGCTGGGAAGCATTTTTCAGCAATAAACACTGCAAATGTGTGTAAAACTCCAACCAAAGCTTTAGGATTCAAACCACTTCCTATAACTAGTATAAAGGGGAGAGTTTTACTCTCAAAAGCAAGATAATTTACTGGGAAAGCATCCTTTGTGAAGTTATGAGTCAAAATGAAAAAAGTGTACAGCAGGCGATGGGAAGAATTTTTAAGCGATAAAAGCTGAAAATGTGTGAAACTCCAACCAAAGCTTTGGGATTCTAACCATTGCCTGTAACTAGTATAAAGGGGTGAGTTCCACTCTAAAAACCAATAGACTTTACTGGGAAAGCATCCTTTTTGAAGTTATGAGTTACAATAAAAAAAGTGTACAGCAGAGGGAGCTGGGAAGTATTTTTAAGCAATAAAAACTGCAAATGTGTGTAAAACACCAACCAAAGCTTTGGGATTCAAACCATTGCCTGTCACTCGTATAAAGGGGAGAGTTTTACTCGAAAAAGCAAGAGAATTTACTGGGAAAGCATCCTTAGTAAAGTTATGAGTTACAATAAAAAAAGTGTACAGCAGGGGGAGCTGGGAAGCATTTTTAAGCAATAAAAACTGCAAATGTGTGGAAAACTCCAACCAAAGCTTTGGGATTCAAACCACTGACTGTAACTCGTATAAAGGGGAGAGTTCTACTCTAAAAAGCAAGAGACTTTACTGGGAAAGCATCCTTTGTGAAGTTATGAGTGAAAACAAAAAAAGTGAACAGCAGAGGGAGCTGGGAAGCATTTTTAACCAATAAAAACTGCAAATGTGTGTAAAACTCCAACCAAAGCTTTGGGATTCAAACCACTGCCTGTAAGTAGTATAAAGGGGAGAGTTTTACTCTAAAAAGCAAGAGACTTTACTGGGAAAGCATCCTTTGTGAAGTTATGAGTCAAAATATACAAAATTGTACAGCAGGCGCTGGCAAGCATTTTTAAGGGATAAAAACTGCAAATGTGTGTAAAACTCCAACCAAAGCTTTGGGATTCCAACCACTGCCTGTAAGTATTATAAATGGGAGAGTTTTACTCTAAAAAGCAAGATACTTTACTGGGAAAGCATCCTTTGTGAAGTTATGAGTCAAAATAAAAAAAGGGTACAGCAGGCGCTGTGAAGCATTTTTAAGCAATAAAAATTGCAAATGTGTGTAAAACTCCAACTAAAGCTTTCGGATTCAAACCACTGCCTCTTCTTGTATAAAGGGGAGAGTTTTACACTGAAATGCAAGAGAATTTACTTGGAAAGCATCCTTTGTGAAGTTATGAGTTACAATAAAAAAAATTGTACAGCAGGCGCTGGGAAGTATTTTTCAGCAATAAAAACTGCAAATGTGTGTAAAACGCCAACCAAAGCTTTAGGATTTAAACCACTTCCTGTAACTAGTATAAACGGGAGAGTTTTCCTCGAAAAAGTAAGAGAATTTAGTGGGAAAGCATCCTTTGTGAAGTTGTGAGTCAAAATAAAAAATGTGTACAGCAAGCGCTGGGAAGCATTTTTCAGCAATAAACACTGCAAATGTGTGTAAAACTCCAACCAAAGTTTTAGGATTCAAACCACTTCCTGTAACTAGTATAAAGGGGAGAGTTTTACTCTCAAAAGCAAGATAATTCACTGGGAAAGCATCCTTTGTGAAGTTATGAGTCAAAATGAAAAAAGTATACAGCAGGCGCTGGGAAGAAATTTTAAGCGATAAAAGCTGAAAATGTGTGAAACTCCAACCAAAGCTTTGGGATTCTAACCATTGCCTGTAACTAGTATAAAGGGGTGAGTTCCACTCTAAAAACCAAGAGACTTTACTGGGAAAGCATCCTTTTTGAAGTTATGAGTTACAATAAAAAAAGTGTACAGCAGAGGGAGCTGGGAAGTATTTTTAAGCAATAAAAACTGCAAATGTGTGTAAAACTCCAACCAAAGCTTTGGGATTCAAACCATTGCCTGTCACTCGTATAAAGGGGAGAGTTTTCCTCGAAAAAGCAAGATAATTTACTTGGAAAGCATCCTTTGTGAAGTTATGAGTCAAAATAAAAATAATTGTACAGCAGGCGCTGGGAAGTATTTTTAAGCGATAAAAACTGCAAATGTGTGTAAAACTCCAACCAAAGCTTTGGGATTCAAACCACTGCCTGTAACTAGTATAAAGGGGAGAGTTTTACTCGAAAAAGCAAGAGAATTTACTGGGAAAGCATCCTTTGTGAAGTTATGAGTTACAATAAAAAAAGTGTACAGCAGGCGCTGGGAAGCATTTTTAAGCAAGAAAATTGCAAATGTGTGTTAAACTCCAACCAAAGCTTTGGGATTCAAACCACTGTCCTCTAATTTGTATAAAGGGGAGAGTTTTACACTGAAATGCAATAGAATTTACTTGGAAAGCATCCTTTGTGAAGTTATGAGTTACAAAAAAAAAGTATCCAGCACAGGGAGCTGGGAAGCATTTTTCAGCAATAAAAACTGCAAATGTGTGTAAAACTCCAACCAAAGCTTTGGGATTCAAACCACTTCCTGTAACTAGTATAAAGGGGAGAGTTTTACTCTAAAAAGCAAATAATTTACTGGGAAAGCATCCTTTGTGTAGTTATGAGTCAAAATAAAAAATGTGTACAGCAGAGGGAGCAGGGAAGCATTTTTCAGCAATAAAAACTGCAAATGTATTTAAAACTCCAACCAAAGCTTTGGGATTCAAACCACAGCCTGTCACTCCTATGAAGGGGAGAGTTCTACTCTAAAAAGCAAGAGAATTTACTTGGAAAGCATCCTTTGTGAAGTTATGAGTTACAATAAAAAAAGTGTACAGCAGGCGCTGGGAAGCATTTTCAAGCAATAAAAACTGCAAATGTGTGTAAAACTCCAACCAAAGCTTTGGGATTCAAACCACTACCTGCAACTAATCTACAGGGGACAGTTTTACTCTAAAAAGCAAGAGAATTTACTGGAAAAGCATCCTTTGTGAAGTTATGAGTTACAATAAAAAAAAAAGTGGACAGCAGAGGGAGATGTGAAGCATTTTTAATCACTAAAAACTGCAAATGTGTGTAAACCTCCAACCAAAGCTTTTGGATTCAAACCACTGCCTGTAACAAGTATAAAGGGGAGAATTTTACTCTGAAATGCACGAGAATTTACTTGGAAAGCATCCTTTGTGAAGTTATGAGTTACAATAAAAAAAAGTGTACAGCAGGCGCTGGGAACCATTTTTAAGCGATAAAAGCTGCAAATGTGTGTAAAAGTCCAACCAAAGCTTTGGTATTCAAAACCACTGCCTGTAACTTGTATAACGGGGATAGTTATACTTGAAAAAACAAGAGACTTTACTGAGAAAGCATCCTTTGTGAAGTTTTGAGTCAAAATAAAAAAAGTGTACAGCAGAGGGAGCTGAGAAGCATTTTTAAGCAATAAAAACTGCAAATGTATGTAAACCTCCAACCAAAGCTTTGGGATTCAAACCACTGCCTGTAACTAGTATAAAGGGGAGAGTTTTACTCGAAAAAGCAAGATAATTTACTGGGAAAGCATCCTTTGTGAAGTTATGAGTCAAAATCAAAAAAATGTACAGCAGAGGGAGCTGGGAAGCATTTTTAAGCAATTAAAACTGCAAATGTGTGTAAAACTCCAACCAAAGCTTTGGGATTCAAACAACTGTCTGTAACTAGTATAAAGTGGACAGTTTTACTCGAAAAAGCAAGAGAATTTACTGGAAAAGCATCCTTTGTGAAGTTATGAGTTACAATAAAAAAAGTGTACAGCAGGCGCTGGGAAGCATTTTCAAGCAATAAAAACTGCAAATGTGTGGAAAACTCCAACCAAAGCTTTGGGATTCAAACCACTGCCTGCAACTAATCTAAAGGGGACAATTTTACTCGTAAAAGCAAGAGAATTTACTGGAAAAGCATCCTTTGTTAAGTGATGAGTCAAAATAATATATGTGTACAGCAGGCGCTGGGAACCATTTTTAAGCGATAAAATCTGCAAATGTGTGTAAAAGTCAAACCAAAGCTTTGGTATTCAAAACCACTGCCTGTAACTTGTATAACGGGGAGAGTTATACTTGAAAAAACAAGAGACTTTACTGGGAAAGCATCCTTTGTGTAGTTATGAGTTGCAATAAAAAAAAGTGGACAGCAGAGGGTGCTGGGAAGCATTTTTAATCACTAAAAACTGCAAATGTGTGTAAAACTCCAACCAAAGCTTTGGGATTCAAACCACTGCCTAGAACAAGTATAAAGGGGAGAGTTTTACTCGAAAAAGCAAGAGAATTTACTGGGAAAGCATCCTTTGTGAAGTAATGAGTTACAAAAAAAAAGTGTACAGCAGGCGCTGGGAAGCATTTTTAAGCAATAAAAACTGCAAATGTGTGTAAAACTCCAACCAAAGCTTTTGGATTCAAACCACTGCCTGTAACAAGTATAAAGGGGAGAGTTTTACTCTGAAATGCAAGAGAATTTACTTGGAAAGCATCCTTTCTGAAGTTATGAGTTACAATAAAAAAAAGTGTACAGCAGGCGCTGGGAAACATTTTCAAGCAATAAAAACTGCAAATGTGTGTAAAACTCCAACCAAAGGTTTGGGATTCAAACCACTGTCTGCAACTAATCTAAAGGGGACAGTTTTACTCGAAAAAGCAAGATAATTTACTGGGAAAGCATCCTTTGTGAAGTTATGAGTCTAAATAAAAAAAGTGTACAGCAGAGGGAGCTGGGAAGCATTTTTAAGCAATAAAAACTGCAAAAGTGTGTAAACCTCCAACCAAAGCTTTGGGATTCAAACAACTGTCTGTAACGAGTAGAAAGTGGAGAGTTTTACTCGAAAAAGCAAGAGAATTTACTGGAAAAGCATCCTTTGTGAAGTTATGAGTTACAATAAAAAAAAGAGTACAGCAGGCGCTGGGAAGAATTTTCAAGCAATAAAAACTGCAAATGTGTTTAAAACTCCAACCAAAGCTTTGGTATTCAAAACCACTGCCTGTAACTTGTATAACGGGGAGAGTTATACTTGAAAAAACAAGAGACTTTACTGGGAAAGCATCCTTTGTGTAGTTATGAGTTGCAATAAAAAAAAGTGGACAGCAGAGGGTGCTGGGAAGCATTTTTAATCACTAAAAACTGCAAATGTGTGTAAAACTCCAACCAAAGCTTTGGGATTCAAACCACTGCCTGGAACAAGTATAAAGGGGAGAGTTTTACTCGAAAAAGCAAGAGAATTTACTGGGAAAGCATCCTTTGTGAAGTAATAAGTTACAAAAAAAAAGTGTACAGCAGGCGCTGGGAAGCATTTTTAAGCAATAAAAACTGCAAATGTGTGTAAAACTACAACCAAAGCTTTTGGATTCAAACCACTGCCTGTAACAAGTATAAAGGGGAGAGTTTTACTCTGAAATGCAAGAGAATTTACTTGGAAAGCATCCTTTCTGAAGTTATGAGTTACAATAAAAAAAAGTGTACAGCAGGCGCTGGGAAACATTTTCAAGCAATAAAAACTGCAAATGTGTGTCAAACTCCAACCAAAGCTTTGGGATTCAAACCACTGCCTGTAACTCGTATAAAGGGGATAGTTTTACTCGAAAAAGTAAGAGAATTTACTGAGAAAGCATCCTTTGTGAAGTTATGAGTCACAATACAAAAAGTGTACAGCAGAGGGAGCTGGGAATCATTTTTAAGCAAAAAAAACTGCAAATGTGTGTAAAACTCCAACCAAAGGTTTGGGATTCAAACCACTGCCTGCAACTAATCTAAAGGGGACAGTTCTACTCTAAAAAGCAAGAGAATTTACTGGGAAAGCATCCTTTAGTGAAGTTATGAGTCTAAATAAAAAAAAGTGTACAGCAGAGGCGCTGGGAAGCATTTTTAAGCAATAAAAACTGCAAAGTGTGTAAAACCTCCAACCAAAGCTTTGGGATTCAAACCACTGTCCTGTAACTAGTATAAAGGGGAGAGTTTTACTCTAAAAAGCAAGAGAATTTACTGGAAAGCATCCTTTGTGAAGTTATGAGTACAATAAAAAAAGTGTACAGCAGGCGCTGGGAAGCATTTTCAAGCAATAAAAACTGCAAATGTGTGTAAAACTCCAACTAAAGCTTTGGGATTCAAACCACTGCCTGCAACTAGTCTAAAGGGGACGAGTTTCACTCTAAAAAGCAAGAGAATTTAATGGAAAAGCATCCTTTGTGAAGTTATGAGTACAATAAAAAAAGTGTACAGCAGGCGCTGGGAACCATTTTTAAGCGATAAAATCTGCAAATGTGTGTAAAACTACAACCAAAGCTTTGGGATTCAAACCACTGCCTGTAACTAGTATAAAGGGGAGAGTTTTACTCTCAAATGCAAGAGAATTTACTTGGAAAGCATCCTTTGTGAAGTTATGAGTCAAAATAAAAAAAGTGTACAGCAGGCGCTGTGAAGCATTTTTAAGCGATTAAAAACTGCAAATGTGTGTAAAACTACAACCAAAGCTTTGGGATTCAAACCACTGCCTGTAACTAATATAAATGGGAGAGTTCTACTCTAAAAAGCAAGAGAATTTACTGGAAAGCATCCTTTGTGAAGTTATGAGTTACAATAAAAGAAAGTGTACAGCAGGCGCTGGGAAGCATTTTTAAGCAAAAAAAGCTGCAAATGTGTGTCAAACTCCAACCAAAGTTTTGGGATTCAAACCACTGCCTGTAACTAGTATAAAGGGGAGAGTTTTCCTCTAAAATCCAAGAGACTTTACTGGGAAAGCATCCTTTGTGAAGTTATGAGTTACAATAAAAAAAAAGTGGACAGCAGAGGGAGATGTGAAGCATTTTTAATCACTAAAAACTGCAAATGTGTGTAAACCTCCAACCAAAGCTTTTGGATTCAATCCACTGCCTGTAACAAGTATAAAGGGGAGAATTTTACTCTGAAATGCACGAGAATTTACTTGGAAAGCATCCTTTGTGAAGTTATGAGTTACAATAAAAAAAAGTGTACAGCAGGCGCTGGGAACCATTTTTAAGCGATAAAAGCTGCAAATGTGTGTAAAAGTCCAACCAAAGCTTTGGTATTCAAAACCACTGCCTGTAACTTGTATAACGGGGATAGTTATACTTGAAAAAAACAAGAGACTTTACTGAGAAAGCATCCTTTGTGAAGTTTTGAGTAAAAATAAAAAAAGTGTACAGCAGAGGGAGCTGGGAAGCATTTTTAAGCAATAAAAACTGCAAATGTATGTAAACCTCCAACCAAAGCTTTGGGATTCAAACCACTGCCTGTAACTAGTATAAAGGGGAGAGTTTTACTCGAAAAAGCAAGATAATTTACTGGGAAAGCATCCTTTGTGAAGTTATGAGTCATAATCAAAAAAAGTGTACAGCAGAGGGAGCTGGGAAGCATTTTTAAGCAATTAAAACTGCAAATGTGTGTAAAACTCCAACCAAAGCTTTGGGATTCAAACAACTGTCTGTAACTAGTATAAAGTGGACAGTTTTACTCGAAAAAGCAAGAGAATTTACTGGAAAAGCATCCTTTGTGAAGTTATGAGTTACAATAAAAAAAGTGTACAGCAGGCGCTGGGAAGCATTTTCAATCAATAAAAACTGCAAATGTGTGTAAAACTCCAACCAAAGCTTTGGGATTCAAACCACTGCCTGCAACTAATCTAAAGGGGACAGTTTTACTCGTAAAAGCAAGAGAATTTACTGGAAAAGCATCCTTTGTTAAGTGATGAGTCAAAATAATATATGTGTACAGCAGGCGCTGGGAACCATTTTTAAGCGATAAAAAGCTGCAAATGTGTGTAAAAGTCCAACCAAAGCTTTGGTATTCAAAACCACTGCCTGTAACTTGTATAACGGGGATAGTTATACTTGAAAAAAACAAGAGACTTTACTGAGAAAGCATCCTTTGTGAAGTTTTGAGTCAAAATAAAAAAAGTGTACAGCAGAGGGAGCTGGGAAGCATTTTTAAGCAATAAAAACTGCAAATGTGTGTAAAACTCCAACCAAAGCTTTGGGATTCAAACCACTGCCTGTAACTAGTATAAAGGGGAGAGTTTTCCTCGAAAAAGCAAGAGAATTTACTGGGAAAGCATCCTTTGTGAAGTTATGAGTTACAATAAAAAAAGTGTACAGCAGGCGCTGGGAAGCATTTTTAATCACTAAAAACTGCAAATGTGTGTAAACTCCAACCAAAGCTTTGGGATTCAAACCACTGCCTGCAACTAATCTAAAGGGGACAGTTTTACTCTAAAAAGCAAGAGAATTTACTGGGAAAGCATCCTTTGTGAAGTTTTGAGTTACAATAAAAAAAGTGTACAGCAGAGGGAGTTGGGAAGCATTTTTAAGCAATGAAAACGGCAAATGTGTGTAAAACTCCAACCAAAGCTTTGGGATTCAAACTACTGCCTGTAACAAGTATAAAGGGGAGAGTTTTACTCTGAAATGCAAGAGAATTTACTTGGAAACCATCGTTTGTGAAGTTCTGAGTCAAAATAAAAAGTGTGTACAGATGGCGCTGGGAAGCATTTTTAAGCATAAAAACAGCAAATGTGTGTAAAAACTCCAAACAAAGCTTTGGGATTCAAACCACAGCCTGTCACTTGTATAATTGGGGAGAGTTTTACTCAAAAAAGCAAAGAATCTACTGGGAAAGCATCGTTTGTGAAGTTATGAGTTACAAAAAAAAAAATGTACAGCAGAGGGAGCTGGGAAGCATTTTTAAGCAATAAAAACAGCAAACTTGTGTAAAACTTCAACCAAAGCTTTGGGATTCAAACCACTGCCTGTAACAAGTATAAAGGGGAGAGTTTTACTCTGAAATGCAAGAGAATTTACTTGGAAAGCATCCTTTGTGAAGTTATGAGTTACAATAAAAAAAAGTGTACAGCAGAGGGAGCTGGGAAGCATTTTTAAGCAATAAAAACTGCAAATGTGTGAAACCGCTACCAAAGCTTTGTGATTCAAACCACTGCCTGCAACTAATATAAAGGGGAGAGTTCTACTCTAAAAACAAAGACTTTACTGGGAAAGCATCCTTTGTGAAGTTATGAGTCAAAATAAAAAAAAGTGTACAGCAGGCGCTGGGAAGCATTTTGAAGCGACAAAAGCTGCAAATGTGTGGAAAACTCCAACCAAAGCTTTGAGATTCAAACCACTGCCTGTAACTAGTATAAAGGGGAGAATTTTACTCTGAAATGCAAGAGAATTTACTTGGAAAGCATCCTTTGTGAAGTTATGAGTTACAATAAAAAAAGTGTACAGCAGGCGCTGGGAAGCATTTTCAAGCAATAAAAACTGCAAATGTGTGTAAAACTCAAACCAAAGCTTTGGGATTCAAACCACTGCCTGCAACTAATCTAAAGGGGACAGTTTTACTCGAAAAAGCAAGATAATTTACTGGGAAAGCATCCTTTGTGAAGTTATGAGTCAAAATAAAAAAAAGTGTACAGCAGAGGGAGCTGGGAAGCATTTTTAAGCAATTAAAACTGCAAATGTGTGTAAAACTCCAACCAAAGCTTTGGGATTCAAACCACTCCCTGTAACTAGTATAAAGTGGAGAGTTTTACTCGAAAAAGCAAGAGAATTTACTGGAAAAGCATCCTTTGTAAAGTTATGAGTTACAATAAAAAAAGTGTACAGCAGGCGTTGGGAAGCATTTTCAAGCAATAAAAACTGAAAATGTGTGTAAAACTCCAACCAAAGCTTTGGGATTCAAACCACTGCCTGCAACTAATCTAAAGGGGACAATTTTACTCGTAAAAGCAAGAGAATTTACTGGAAAAGCATCCTTTGTTAAGTGATGAGTCAAAATAATATATGTGTACAGCAGGCGCTGGGAACCATTTTTAAGCGATAAAATCTGCAAATGTGTGTAAAAGTCAAACCAAAGCTTTGGTATTCAAAACCACTGCCTGTAACTTGTATAACGGGGAGAGTTATACTTGAAAAAACAAGAGACTTTACTGGGAAAGCATCCTTTGTGTAGTTATGAGTTGCAATAAAAAAAGTGGACAGCAGAGGGTGCTGGGAAGCATTTTTAATCACTAAAAACTGCAAATGTGTGTAAAACTCCAACCAAAGCTTTTGGATTCAAACCACTGCCTGTAACAAGTATAAAGGGGAGAGTTTTACTCTGAAATGCAAGAGAATTTACTTGGAAAGCATCCTTTCTGAAGTTATGAGTTACAATAAAAAAAGTGAACAGCAGGCGCTGGGAAACATTTTCAAGCAATAAAAACTGCAAATGTGTGTAAAACTCCAACCAAAGGTTTGGGATTCAAACCACTGTCCTGTCAACTAAGTATAAAGGGGACAGTTCTACTCTAAAAAGCAAGAGACTTTACTGGGAAAGCATCCTTTGTGAAGTTATGAGTCTAAAATAAAAAAAGTGTACAGCAGAGGGAGCTGGGAAGCATTTTTAAGCAATAAAAACTGCAAATGTGTGTAAACCTCCAACCAAAGCTTTGGGATTCAAACCACTGTCCTGTAACGAGTATAAAGGGGAGAGTTTTACTCTAAAAAGCAAGAGACTTTACTGGGAAAGCATCCTTTGTGAAGTTATGAGTTACAATAAAAAAAGAGTACAGCAGGCGCTGGGAAGAATTTTCAAGCAATAAAAACTGCAAATGTGTGTAAAACTCCAACCAAAGCTTTGGTATTCAAAACCACTGCCTGTAACTCGTATAACGGGGAGAGTTATACTCTGAAAAAACAAGAGACTTTACTGGGAAAGCATCCTTTGTGTAGTTATGAGTTACAATAAAAAAAGTGTACAGCAGAGGGTGCTGGGAAGCATTTTTAATCACTAAAAACTGCAAATGTGTGTAAAACTCCAACCAAAGCTTTGGGATTCAAACCACTGCCTGGAACAAGTATAAAGGGGAGAGTTTTACTCGAAAAAGCAAGAGAATTTACTGGGAAAGCATCCTTTGTGAAGTAATAAGTTACAAAAAAAAAGTGTACAGCAGGCGCTGGGAAACATTTTCAAGCAATAAAAACTGCAAATGTGTGTCAAACTCCAACCAAAGCTTTGGGATTCAAACCACTGCCTGTAACTCGTATAAAGGGGATAGTTTTACTCGAAAAAGTAAGAGAATTTACTGAGAAAGCATCCTTTGTGAAGTTATGAGTCACAATACAAAAAGTGTACAGCAGAGGGAGCTGGGAATAATTTTTAAGCAAAAAAAACTGCAAATGTGTGTAAAACTCCAACCAAAGGTTTGGGATTCAAACCACTGCCTGCAACTAATCTAAAGGGGACAGTTTTACTCGAAAAAGCAAGATAATTTACTGGGAAAGCATCCTTTGTGAAGTTATGAGTCTAAATAAAAAAAGTGTACAGCAGAGGGAGCTGGGAAGCATTTTTAAGCAATAAAAACTGCAAAAGTGTGTAAACCTCCAACCAAAGCTTTGGGATTCAAACAACTGTCTGTAACGAGTAGAAAGTGGAGAGTTTTACTCGAAAAAGCAAGAGAATTTACTGGAAAAGCATCCTTTGTGAAGTTTTGAGTTACAATAAAAAAAGTGTACAGCAGGCGCTGGGAAGAATTTTCAAGCAATAAAAACTGCAAATGTGTGTAAAACTCCAACCAAAGCTTTGGGATTCAAACCACTGCCTGCAACTAATCTAAAGGGGACAGTTTCACTCTAAAAAGCAAGAGAATTTAATGGAAAAGCATCCTTTGTGAAGTTATGAGTCAAAATAAAAAAAGTGTACAGCAGGCGCTGGGAACCATTTTTAAGCGATAAAATCTGCAAATGTGTGTGAAAGTCAAACCAAAGCTTTGGTATTCAAAACCACTGCCTGTAACTTGTATAACGGGGAGAGTTATACTTGAAAAAACAAGAGACTTTACTGGGAAAGCATCCTTTGTGTAGTTATGAGTTACAATAAAAAAAAGTGGACAGCAGAGGGAGCTGGGAAGCATTTTTAATCACTAAAAACTGCAAATGTGTGTAAAACTCCAACCAAAGCTTTGGGATTCAAACCACTGCCTGTAACAAGTATAAAGGTGAGAGTTTTACTCTGAAAAGCAAGAGAATTTACTTGGAAAGCATCCTTTGTGAAGTTTTGAGTTACAATAAAAAAAGTGTACAGCAGGCGCTGGGAAGAATTTTCAAGCAATAAAAACTGCAAATGTGTGTAAAACTCCAACCAAAGCTTTGGGATTCAAACCACTACCTGCAACTAATCTACAGGGGACAGTTTTACTCTAAAAAGCAAGAGAATTTACTGGAAAAGCATCCTTTGTGAAGTTATGAGTTACAATAAAAAAAAGTGGACAGCAGAGGGAGATGTGAAGCATTTTTAATCACTAAAAACTGCAAATGTGTGTAAACCTCCAACCAAAGCTTTTGGATTCAATCCACTGCCTGTAACAAGTATAAAGGGGAGAATTTTACTCTGAAATGCACGAGAATTTACTTGGAAAGCATCCTTTGTGAAGTTATGAGTTACAATAAAAAAAAGTGTACAGCAGGCGCTGGGAACCATTTTTAAGCGATAAAAGCTGCAAATGTGTGTAAAAGTCCAACCAAAGCTTTGGTATTCAAAACCACTGCCTGTAACTTGTATAACGGGGATAGTTATACTTGAAAAAAACAAGAGACTTTACTGAGAAAGCATCCTTTGTGAAGTTTTGAGTAAAAATAAAAAAAGTGTACAGCAGAGGGAGCTGGGAAGCATTTTTAAGCAATAAAAACTGCAAATGTATGTAAACCTCCAACCAAAGCTTTGGGATTCAAACCACTGCCTGTAACTAGTATAAAGGGGAGAGTTTTACTCGAAAAAGCAAGATAATTTACTGGGAAAGCATCCTTTGTGAAGTTATGAGTCATAATCAAAAAAATGTACAGCAGAGGGAGCTGGGAAGCATTTTTAAGCAATTAAAACTGCAAATGTGTGTAAAACTCCAACCAAAGCTTTGGGATTCAAACAACTGTCTGTAACTAGTATAAAGTGGACAGTTTTACTCGAAAAAGCAAGAGAATTTACTGGAAAAGCATCCTTTGTGAAGTTATGAGTTACAATAAAAAAAGTGTACAGCAGGCGCTGGGAAGCATTTTCAATCAATAAAAACTGCAAATGTGTGTAAAACTCCAACCAAAGCTTTGGGATTCAAACCACTGCCTGCAACTAATCTAAAGGGGACAGTTTTACTCGTAAAAGCAAGAGAATTTACTGGAAAAGCATCCTTTGTTAAGTGATGAGTCAAAATAATATATGTGTACAGCAGGCGCTGGGAACCATTTTTAAGCGATAAAAGCTGCAAATGTGTGTAAAAGTCCAACCAAAGCTTTGGTATTCAAAACCACTGCCTGTAACTTGTATAACGGGGATAGTTATACTTGAAAAAAACAAGAGACTTTACTGAGAAAGCATCCTTTGTGAAGTTTTGAGTCAAAATAAAAAAAGTGTACAGCAGAGGGAGCTGGGAAGCATTTTTAAGCAATAAAAACTGCAAATGTGTGTAAAACTCCAACCAAAGCTTTGGGATTCAAACCACTGCCTGTAACTAGTATAAAGGGGAGAGTTTTCCTCGAAAAAGCAAGAGAATTTACTGGGAAAGCATCCTTTGTGAAGTTATGAGTTACAATAAAAAAAGTGTACAGCAGGCGCTGGGAAGCATTTTTAATCACTAAAAACTGCAAATGTGTGTAAACTCCAACCAAAGCTTTGGAATTCAAACCACTGCCTGCAACTAATCTAAAGGGGACAGTTTTACTCTAAAAAGCAAGAGAATTTACTGGGAAAGCATCCTTTGTGAAGTTATGAGTTACAATAAAAAAAAGTGGACAGCAGACGGAGATGGGAAGCATTTTTAATTACTAAAAACTGCAAATGTGTGTAAAACTCCAACCAAAGCTTTGGGATTCAAACCACTGCCTGCAACTAATCTAAAGGGGACAGTTTTCCTCGAAAAAGCAAGAGAATTTACTGGGAAAGCATCCTTTGTGAAGTTATGAGTTACAATAAAAAAAGTGAACAGCAGGCGCTGGGAAGCATTTTTAATCACTAAAAACTGCAAATGTGTGTAAACTCCAACCAAAGCTTTGGGATTGAAACCACTGCCTGCAACTAATCTAAAGGGGACAGTTTTACTCTAAAAAGCAAGAGAATTTACTGGGAAAGCATCCTTTGTGAAGTTTTGAGTTACAATAAAAAAAGTGTACAGCAGAGGGAGTTGGGAAGCATTTTTAAGCAATGAAAACGGCAAATGTGTGTAAAACTCCAACCAAAGCTTTGGGATTCAAACTACTGCCTGTAACAAGTATAAAGGGGAGAGTTTTACTCAAAAAAGCAAAAGAATCTACTGGGAAAGCATCGTTTGTGAAGTTATGAGTTACAAAAAAAAAAATGTACAGCAGAGGGAGCTGGGAAGCATTTTTAAGCAATAAAAACAGCAAACTTGTGTAAAACTTCAACCAAAGCTTTGGGATTCAAACCACTGCCTGTAACAAGTATAAAGGGGAGAGTTTTACTCTGAAATGCAAGAGAATTTACTTGGAAAGCATCCTTTGTGAAGTTATGAGTTACAATAAAAAAAAGTGTACAGCAGAGGGAGCTGGGAAGCATTTTTAAGCAATAAAAACTGCAAATGTGTGAAACCGCTACCAAAGCTTTGTGATTCAAACCACTGCCTGCAACTAATATAAAGGGGAGAGTTCTACTCTAAAAACAAAAGACTTTACTGGGAAAGCATCCTTTGTGAAGTTATGAGTCAAAATAAAAAAAAGTGTAAAGCAGGCGCTGGGAAGCATTTTGAAGCGACAAAAGCTGCAAATGTGTGGAAAACTCCAACCAAAGCTTTGAGATTCAAACCACTGCCTGTAACTAGTATAAAGGGGAGAGTTCTACTCTAAAAAGGAAGAGAATTTACTGGGAAAGCATCCTTTATGAAGTTATGAGTCAAAATAAAAAAAAGTGTACAGCACGCGCTGGGAAGCATTTTTAAGCAATAAAACAGCAAATGTGTGAAAAACTCCAACCAAAGCTTTGGGATTCAAACCACTGCCTGTTACTTATATAAAGGGGAGAGTTTTACTCTCAAAAGCAAGAGAATTTACTTGGAAAGCATGCTTTGTGAAGTTATGAGTCAAAATAAAAAAAGTGGACAGCAGGCGCTGGGAAGCATTTTGAAGCAATAAAAACTGCAAATGTTTGTAAAACTCCAACCAAAGCTTTGGGATTCAAACCACTGCCTCTAACTCGTATAAAGGGGAGAGTTCTACTCTAAAAAGCAAGATAATTTACTGGGAAAGCATCCTTTGTTAAGTTATGAGTTACAATAAAAAAAGTGGACAACAGGCGCTGGGAAGCATTTTTAAGCGATTAAAAACTGCAAATGTGTGTAAAACTAAAACCAAAGCTTTGGGATTCAAACCACTGCCTGTAACTAGTATAAAGGGGAGAGTTTTACTCTCAAATGCAAGAGAATTTACTTGGAAAGCATCCTTTGTGAAGTTATGAGTCAAAATAAAAAAAGTGTACAGCAGGTGCTGTGAAGCATTTTTAAGCGATTAAAAACTGCAAATGTGTGTAAAACTACAACCAAAGCTTTGGGATTCAAACCACTGCCTGTAACTAATATAAATGGGAGAGTTCTACTCTAAAAAGCAAGAGAATTTAGTGGGAAAGCATCCTTTGTGAAGTTATGAGTTACAATAAAAGAAAGTGTACAGCAGGCGCTGGGAAGCATTTTTAAGCAAAAAAAGCTGCAAATGTGTGTCAAACTCCAACCAAAGTTTTGGGATTCAAACCACTGCCTGTAACTAGTATAAAGGGGAGAGTTTTCCTCTAAAATCCAAGAGACTTTACTGGGAAAGCATCCTTTGTGAAGTTATGAGTTACAATAAAAAAAATTGGACAGCAGAGGGAGATGGGAAGCATTTTTAATCACTAAAAACTGCAAATGTGTGTAAAACTCCAACCAAAGCTTTGGGATTCAAACCACTGCCCGTAACTAGTCTAAAGGGGAGAGTTTCACTCTAAAAAGCAATAGACTTTACTGGGAAAGCCTCCTTTGTGAAGTTATGAGTGAAAATGAAAAAAGTGTACAGCAGGCGCTGGGAAGCATTTTTAAGCGATAAAAGCTGCAAATGTGTGTAAAACTCCAACCAAAGCTTTGGGATTCACACCACTGCCTGTAACTAGTATAAAGGGGAGAGTTCTACTCGAAAAAGCAAGAGACTTTACTGGGAAAGCATCCTTTGTGAAGTTATGATTGAAAATAAAAAAGTGTACAGCAGAGGGAGCTGGGAAGCATTTTTAAGCAATAAAAACTGCAAATGTGTGTAAAACTCCAACCAAAGCTTTGGGATTCAAACCACTGCCTGTAACTAGTTTTAAGGGGAGATTTCTACTCTAAAAAGCAAGAGAATTTACTGGGAAAGCTTCCTTTGTGAAGTTATGAGTGAAAATAAAAGAAGTGTACAGCAGGCGCTGGGAAGCATTTTGAAGCGATAAAAACTGCAAATGTGTGTAAAACTCCAACCAAAGCTTTGGGATTCAAACCACTGCCTCTAACTAGTATAAAGGGGAGAGTTCTACTCAAAAAAGCAAGAGACTTTACTGGGAAAGCATCCTTTGTGAAGTTATGAGTGAAAAAAAAAAGTGTACAGCAGAGGGAGCTGTTCAGCATTTTTAAGCAATAAAAACAGCAAATGTGTGCAAACCTCCAACCAACGCTTTGGGATTCAAACCACTGTCTGTAACTCGTGTAAAGGGGAGAGTTTTACTCGAAAAAGCAAGAGAATTTACTGGAAAAGCATCCTTTGTGAAGTTATGAGTTACAATAAAAAAAAAGTGGACAGCAGAGGGAGATGTGAAGCATTTTTAATCACTAAAAACTGCAAATGTGTGTAAACCTCCAACCAAAGCTTTTGGATTCAATCCACTGCCTGTAACAAGTATAAAGGGGAGAATTTTACTCTGAAATGCACGAGAATTTACTTGGAAAGCATCCTTTGTGAAGTTATGAGTTACAATAAAAAAAAGTGTACAGCAGGCGCTGGGAACCATTTTTAAGCGATAAAAGCTGCAAATGTGTGTAAAAGTCCAACCAAAGCTTTGGTATTCAAAACCACTGCCTGTAACTTGTATAACGGGGATAGTTATACTTGAAAAAAACAAGAGACTTTACTGAGAAAGCATCCTTTGTGAAGTTTTGAGTAAAAATAAAAAAAGTGTACAGCAGAGGGAGCTGGGAAGCATTTTTAAGCAATAAAAACTGCAAATGTATGTAAACCTCCAACCAAAGCTTTGGGATTCAAACCACTGCCTGTAACTAGTATAAAGGGGAGAGTTTTACTCGAAAAAGCAAGATAATTTACTGGGAAAGCATCCTTTGTGAAGTTATGAGTCATAATCAAAAAAATGTACAGCAGAGGGAGCTGGGAAGCATTTTTAAGCAATTAAAACTGCAAATGTGTGTAAAACTCCAACCAAAGCTTTGGGATTCAAACAACTGTCTGTAACTAGTATAAAGTGGACAGTTTTACTCGAAAAAGCAAGAGAATTTACTGGAAAAGCATCCTTTGTGAAGTTATGAGTTACAATAAAAAAAGTGTACAGCAGGCGCTGGGAAGCATTTTCAATCAATAAAAACTGCAAATGTGTGTAAAACTCCAACCAAAGCTTTGGGATTCAAACCACTGCCTGCAACTAATCTAAAGGGGACAGTTTTACTCGTAAAAGCAAGAGAATTTACTGGAAAAGCATCCTTTGTTAAGTGATGAGTCAAAATAATATATGTGTACAGCAGGCGCTGGGAACCATTTTTAAGCGATAAAAGCTGCAAATGTGTGTAAAAGTCCAACCAAAGCTTTGGTATTCAAAACCACTGCCTGTAACTTGTATAACGGGGATAGTTATACTTGAAAAAAACAAGAGACTTTACTGAGAAAGCATCCTTTGTGAAGTTTTGAGTCAAAATAAAAAAAGTGTACAGCAGAGGGAGCTGGGAAGCATTTTTAAGCAATAAAAACTGCAAATGTGTGTAAAACTCCAACCAAAGCTTTGGGATTCAAACCACTGCCTGTAACTAGTATAAAGGGGAGAGTTTTCCTCGAAAAAGCAAGAGAATTTACTGGGAAAGCATCCTTTGTGAAGTTATGAGTTACAATAAAAAAAGTGTACAGCAGGCGCTGGGAAGCATTTTTAATCACTAAAAACTGCAAATGTGTGTAAACTCCAACCAAAGCTTTGGAATTCAAACCACTGCCTGCAACTAATCTAAAGGGGACAGTTTTACTCTAAAAAGCAAGAGAATTTACTGGGAAAGCATCCTTTGTGAAGTTATGAGTTACAATAAAAAAAAGTGGACAGCAGACGGAGATGGGAAGCATTTTTAATTACTAAAAACTGCAAATGTGTGTAAAACTCCAACCAAAGCTTTGGGATTCAAACCACTGCCTGCAACTAATCTAAAGGGGACAGTTTTCCTCGAAAAAGCAAGAGAATTTACTGGGAAAGCATCCTTTGTGAAGTTATGAGTTACAATAAAAAAAGTGAACAGCAGGCGCTGGGAAGCATTTTTAATCACTAAAAACTGCAAATGTGTGTAAACTCCAACCAAAGCTTTGGGATTGAAACCACTGCCTGCAACTAATCTAAAGGGGACAGTTTTACTCTAAAAAGCAAGAGAATTTACTGGGAAAGCATCCTTTGTGAAGTTTTGAGTTACAATAAAAAAAGTGTACAGCAGAGGGAGTTGGGAAGCATTTTTAAGCAATGAAAACGGCAAATGTGTGTAAAACTCCAACCAAAGCTTTGGGATTCAAAATACTGCCTGTAACAAGTATAAAGGGGAGAGTTTTACTCAAAAAAGCAAAAGAATCTACTGGGAAAGCATCGTTTGTGAAGTTATGAGTTACAAAAAAAAAAATGTACAGCAGAGGGAGCTGGGAAGCATTTTTAAGCAATAAAAACAGCAAACTTGTGTAAAACTTCAACCAAAGCTTTGGGATTCAAACCACTGCCTGTAACAAGTATAAAGGGGAGAGTTTTACTCTGAAATGCAAGAGAATTTACTTGGAAAGCATCCTTTGTGAAGTTATGAGTTACAATAAAAAAAAGTGTACAGCAGAGGGAGCTGGGAAGCATTTTTAAGCAATAAAAACTGCAAATGTGTGAAACCGCTACCAAAGCTTTGTGATTCAAACCACTGCCTGCAACTAATATAAAGGGGAGAGTTCTACTCTAAAAACAAAAGACTTTACTGGGAAAGCATCCTTTGTGAAGTTATGAGTCAAAATAAAAAAAAGTGTAAAGCAGGCGCTGGGAAGCATTTTGAAGCGACAAAAGCTGCAAATGTGTGGAAAACTCCAACCAAAGCTTTGAGATTCAAACCACTGCCTGTAACTAGTATAAAGGGGAGAGTTCTACTCTAAAAAGGAAGAGAATTTACTGGGAAAGCATCCTTTATGAAGTTATGAGTCAAAATAAAAAAAAGTGTACAGCACGCGCTGGGAAGCATTTTTAAGCAATAAAACAGCAAATGTGTGAAAAACTCCAACCAAAGCTTTGGGATTCAAACCACTGCCTGTTACTTATATAAAGGGGAGAGTTTTACTCTCAAAAGCAAGAGAATTTACTTGGAAAGCATGCTTTGTGAAGTTATGAGTCAAAATAAAAAAAGTGGACAGCAGGCGCTGGGAAGCATTTTGAAGCAATAAAAACTGCAAATGTGTGTAAAACTCCAACCAAAGCTTTGGGATTCAAACCACTGCCTCTAACTCGTATAAAGGGGAGAGTTCTACTCTAAAAAGCAAGATAATTTACTGGGAAAGCATCCTTTGTTAAGTTATGAGTTACAATAAAAAAAGTGGACAACAGGCGCTGGGAAGCATTTTTAAGCGATTAAAAACTGCAAATGTGTGTAAAACTACAACCAAAGCTTTGGGATTCAAACCACTGCCTGTAACTAGTATAAAGGGGAGAGTTTTACTCTCAAATGCAAGAGAATTTACTTGGAAAGCATCCTTTGTGAAGTTATGAGTCAAAATAAAAAAAGTGTACAGCAGGTGCTGAGAAGCATTTTTAAGCGATTAAAAACTGCAAATGTGTGTAAAACTACAACCAAAGCTTTGGGATTCAAACCACTGCCTGTAACTAATATAAATGGGAGAGTTCTACTCTAAAAAGCAAGAGAATTTACTGGGAAAGCATCCTTTGTGAAGTTATGAGTTACAATAAAAGAAAGTGTACAGCAGGCGCTGGGAAGCATTTTTAAGCAAAAAAAGCTGCAAATGTGTGTCAAACTCCAACCAAAGTTTTGGGATTCAAACCACTGCCTGTAACTAGTATAAAGGGGAGAGTTTTCCTCTAAAATCCAAGAGACTTTACTGGGAAAGCATCCTTTGTGAAGTTATGAGTTACAATAAAAAAAATTGGACAGCAGAGGGAGATGGGAAGCATTTTTAATCACTAAAAACTGCAAATGTGTGTAAAACTCCAACCAAAGCTTTGGGATTCAAACCACTGCCCGTAACTAGTCTAAAGGGGAGAGTTTCACTCTAAAAAGCAATAGACTTTACTGGGAAAGCCTCCTTTGTGAAGTTATGAGTGAAAATGAAAAAAGTGTACAGCAGGCGCTGGGAAGCATTTTTAAGCGATAAAAGCTGCAAATGTGTGTAAAACTCCAACCAAAGCTTTGGGATTCACACCACTGCCTGTAACTAGTATAAAGGGGAGAGTTCTACTCGAAAAAGCAAGAGACTTTACTGGGAAAGCATCCTTTGTGAAGTTATGATTGAAAATAAAAAAAGTGTACAGCAGAGGGAGCTGGGAAGCATTTTTAAGCAATAAAAACTGCAAATGTGTGTAAAACTCCAACCAAAGCTTTGGGATTCAAACCACTGCCTGTAACTAGTTTTAAGGGGAGATTTCTACTCTAAAAAGCAAGAGAATTTACTGGGAAAGCTTCCTTTGTGAAGTTATGAGTGAAAATAAAAGAAGTGTACAGCAGGCGCTGGGAAGCATTTTGAAGCGATAAAAACTGCAAATGTGTGTAAAACTCCAACCAAAGCTTTGGGATTCAAACCACTGCCTCTAACTAGTATAAAGGGGAGAGTTCTACTCAAAAAAGCAAGAGACTTTACTGGGAAAGCATCCTTTGTGAAGTTATGAGTGAAAAAAAAAAGTGTACAGCAGAGGGAGCTGTTCAGCATTTTTAAGCAATAAAAACAGCAAATGTGTGCAAACCTCCAACCAACGCTTTGGGATTCAAACCACTGTCTGTAACTCGTGTAAAGGGGAGAGTTTTCCTCTAAAATGCAAGAGACATTACTGGGAAAGCATCCTTTGTGAATTTCTGAGTTACAATAAAAAAGTGTAAAGCAGAGGGAGCTGGGAAGCATTTTTAAGGAATAAAAACTGCAAATGTGTGTAAAACTCCAACCAAAGCTTTGGGATTCAAACCACTGCCTGTAACTCGTATAAAGGTGAGAGTTCTACTCTAAAAAGCAAGAGACTTTACTTGGAAAGCATCCTCTGTGAAGTTATGAGTTACATTAAAAAAAAGTGGACAGCAGAGGGAGCTGGGAAGCATTTTTAAGCAATAAAAACTCCAAATGTGTGTAAAACTCCAACCAAAGCTTTGGGATTCAAACCACTGCCTGTAACTAGTATAAAGGGGAGAGTTCTACTCTAAAAAGCAAGAGACTATACTGGGAAAGCATCCTTTGTGAAGTTATGAGTCAAAATAAAAAAATTGAACAGCAGGCGCTGGGAAGCATTTTTAAGCGATAAAAGCTGCAAATGTGTGTAAAACTCCAACCAAAGCTTTGCGATTCACACCACTGCCTGTAACTAGTATAAAGGGGAGAGTTTTACTCTAAAATGCAAGAGAATTTACTTGGAAAGCATCATTTGTGAAGTTATGAGTGAAAATAAAAAAAGTGTCCAGCAGAGGGAGCTGGGAAGCATTTTTAAGCGATAAAAACTGCAAATGTGTGTAAAACCCCATCCAAAGCTTTGGGATTCAAACCACTGCCTGTAACTAGTATAAAGGGGAGAGTTTTACTCTAAAATACAAGATAATTTACTTGGAAAGCATCCTTTGTGAAGTTATGAGTTTAAATAAAGAAAGTGTACAGCAGGCGCTGGGAAGCATTTTTAAGCGATAAAAACAGCAAATGTGTGTAAAACTCCAACCAAAGCTTTGGGATTCAAACCACTGCCTCTAACTCGAATAAAGGGGAGAGTTCTACTCGAAAAAGCAAGAGACTTTACTGGGAAAGCATCCTTTGTGAAATTATGAGTGAAAATAAAAAAAGTGTACAGCAGAGGGAGCTGGGAAGCATTTTTAAGCAATAAAAACTGCAAATGTGTGTAAAACTCCAACCAAAGCTTTGGGATTCAAACCACTGCCTGTAACTTGTATAAAGGGGTGAGTTCTACTCTAAAAAGCAAGATACTTTACTGGGAAAGCATCCTTTTTGAAGTTATGAGTGAAAATAAAAAAAGTGTACAGCAGGCGCTGGGAAGCATTTTTAAGCGATAAAAACTGCAAATGTGTGTAAAACTCCAACCAAAACTTTGCGATTCACACCACTGCCTGTAACTAGTATAAAGGGGAGAGTTTTACTCTAAAATGCAAGAGAATTTACTTGGAAAGCATCATTTGTGAAGTTATGAGTCAAAATAAAAAAAAGTGTACAACATGCGCTGGGAAGCATTTTTAAGCGATAAAAACTGCAAATGTGTGTAAAACCCCATCCAAAGCTTTGGGATTCAAACCACTGCCTGTAACTAGTATAAAGGGGAGAGTTTTACTCTAAAATACAAGATAATTTACTTGGAAAGCATCCTTTGTGAAGTTATGAGTTTAAATAAAGAAAGTGTACAGCAGGCGCTGGGAAGCATTTTTAAGCGATAAAAACAGCAAATGTGTGTAAAACTCCAACCAAAGCTTTGGGATTCAAACCACTGCCTCTAACTCGAATAAAGGGGAGAGTTCTACTCGAAAAAGCAAGAGACTTTACTGGGAAAGCATCCTTTGTGAAATTATGAGTGAAAATAAAAAAAGTGTACAGCAGAGGGAGCTGGGAAGCATTTTTAAGCAATAAAAACTGCAAATGTGTGTAAAACTCCAACCAAAGCTTTGGGATTCAAACCACTGCCTGTAACTTGTATAAAGGGGTGAGTTCTACTCTAAAAAGCAAGATACTTTACTGGGAAAGCATCCTTTTTGAAGTTATGAGTGAAAATAAAAAAAGTGTACAGCAGGCGCTGGGAAGCATTTTTAAGCGATAAAAACTGCAAATGTGTGTAAAACTCCAACCAAAACTTTGCGATTCACACCACTGCCTGTAACTAGTATAAAGGGGAGAGTTTTACTCTAAAATGCAAGAGAATTTACTTGGAAAGCATCATTTGTGAAGTTATGAGTCAAAATAAAAAAAAGTGTACAACATGCGCTGGGAAGCATTTTTAAGCGATAAAAACTGTAAATGTGTGTAAATCTCCAACCAAAGCTTTGGGATTCAAAACATTGCCTGTAACTCATATAAAGGGGAGAGTTTTACTCTAAAAAACAAGATAATTTACTGGGGAAGCATCCTTTGTGAAGTTATGAGTTACATTAAATAAAAGTGTACAGCAGAGGGAGCTGGGAAGCATTTTTAAGCAATAAAAACTGCAATTGTGTGTAAAACTCCAACCAAAGCTTTGGGATTCAAACCACTGCCTGTTACTAGTATAAAGGGGAGAGTTCTACTCTAAAATGCAAGAGACTTTACTGGGAAAGCATCCTTTGTGAAGTTATGAGTTACAATAAAAAAAAGTGTCCAGCAGAGGGAGCTGGGAAGCATTTTTAAGCGATAAAAACTGCAAATGTGTGTAAAACTCCAACCAAAGCTTTGGGATTCAAACCACTGCCTTTAACTAGTATAAATGGGAGAGTTATACTCTAAAAAGCAAGAGAACTTACTGCGAAAGCATCATTTGTGAAGTTACGAGTCAAAATTTAAAAAGTGGACAACAGGCGCTGGGAAGCATTTTTAAGGGATAAAAACTGCAAATGTGTGTAAAACCCCAACCAAAGCTTTGGGATTCAAACCACTGCCTGTAACTCGTATAAAGGGGAGAGTTTTACTCTAAAATACAAGAGAATTTACTTGGAAAGCATCCTTTGTGAAGTTATGAGTTTAAATAAAGAAAGTGTACTGCAGGCGCTGGGAAGCATTTTTAAGCGATAAAAACTGCAAATGTGTGTAAAACTCTGACCAAAGATTTGGGATTCAAACCACTGCCTGTAACTAGTATAAAGGGGAAAGTTCTTCTCTAAAAAGCAAGAGACTTTGCCGGTAAAGCATCCTTTGTGAAGTTATGAGTTACAATAAAAATAGTGAACAGCAGAGGGAGCTTGGAAGCATTTTTAAGCAATAAAAACAGCAAATATGTGTAAAACTCCAACCAAAGCTTTGGGATTCAAACCACTGCCTGTAACTAGTTTTAAGGGGAGAGTCCTAGACTATAAAGCAAGAGACTTTACTGGGAAAGCATCCTATGTGAAGTTATGATTTACAATAAAAAAAGTGTACAGCAGAGGGAGCTGTTAAGCATTTTTAAGCAATAAAAACTGCAAATGTGTGGAAAACTCCAAACCAAACCTTTGGGTTTCAAACCACTGCCTGAAACTAGTATAAAGGGGAGAGTTCGAGACTATAACCCAAGAGACTTTACTGGGAAAGCATCCTATGTGAAGTTATGATTTACAATAAAAAACGTGTACAGCAGAGGGAGCTGTTAAGCATTTTTAAGCAATAAAAACTGCAAATGTGTGAAAACTCCAACCAAAGCTTTAGGATTCAAACCACTGCCTGTAACAAATATAAAGGGGAGAGTTCTACTCTAAAAAGCAAGAGACTTTACTGGGAAAGCATCCTTTGTGAAGTTATGAGTCAAAATCAAAAAAGTGAACAGCAGGCGCTGGGAAGCATTTTTAAGCGATAAAAGCTGCAAATGTATGTAAAACGCCAACCAAAGCTTTGGGATTCAAATCACTGCCTGTCACTTTTATAAAGGGGAAAGTTTGACTCTAAAATGCAAGAGACTTTACTGGGAAAGCATCCTTTGTGAAGTTATGAGTTACAATAAAAAAAAGTGTACAGCAGAGGGAGCTGGGAAGCATTTTTAAGCAATAAAAACTGCAAATGTGTGTAAAACTCCAACCAAAGCTTTGGGATTCAAACCACTGCCTGTAACTAGTATAAAGGGGAGAGTTCTATTCTCAAAAGCAAAAGACTTTACTGGGAAAGCATCCTTTGTGAAGTTATGAGTGAAAAAAAAAAGTGTACAGCAGAGGGAGCTGTTAAGCATTTTTAAGCAACAAAAACAGCAAATGTGTGAAAACTCCAACCAAAGCTTTGGGATTCAAACCACTGCCTGTAACTAGTATAAAGCGGAGAGTTTTACTCTAAAATGCAAGAAAATTTACTTGGAAAGCATCCTTTGTGAAGTTATGAGTCAAAATAAAAAAAGTATAAAGCAGGCGCTGGGAAGCATTTTTCAGCGATAAAAACTACAAATGTGTGTAAAACTCCAACCAAAGCTTTGGGATTCAAACCATTGCCTCTAACTAGTATAAAGGGGAGAGTTATACTCTAAACTGCAAGAGAATTTACTGGGAAAGCATCCTTTGTGAAGTTATGACTCAAAATAAAAAAAGTGTACAGCTGTCGCTGGGAAGCATTTTTAAGCGATAAAAGATGCAAATGTGTGTAAAACTCCAACCAAAGCTTTGGGATTCAAACCATTGCCTCTAACTAGTATAAAGGGGAGAGTTATACTCTAAACTGCAAGAGAATTTACTGGGAAAGCATCCTTTGTGAAGTTATGAGTCAAAATAAAAAAAGTGTACAGAAGGCGCTGGGAAGCATTTTTAAGTGATAAAAACTGCAAATGTGTGTAAAACTCCAACCAAACCTTTGGGATTCAAACCACTGCCTGTAACTAGTATAAAGGGGAGAGTAATACAATAAAAAGCAAGAGAATTTACTTGGAAAGCATCCTTTGTGAAGTTATGAGTGAAAATAAAAAAAGTGTACAGCAGAGGGAGCTGGGAAGCATTTTGAATTGATAAAAACTGCAAATGTGTGTAAAACTCAAACCAAAGCTTTGGGATTCAAACCACTACCTGTAACCAGTATAAAGGTGAGAGTTATTCTCTAAGAAGCAAGATACTTTACTGGGAAAGCATTATTTGTGAAGTTATGAGTCAAAATAAAAAAAGTGTACAGCAGCCGCTGGGAAGCATTTTTAAGCGATAAAAGCTGAAAATGTATGTAAAACTCCAACCAAAGCTTTGGGATTCAAACCACTGCCTGTAACTAGTATAAAGCGGAGAGTTTTACTCTAAAATGCAAGAAAATTTACTTGGAAAGCATCCTTTGTGAAGTTATGAGTCAAAATAAAAAAAGTATAAAGCAGGCGCTGGGAAGCATTTTTCAGCGATAAAAACTACAAATGTGTGTAAAACTCCAACCAAAGCTTTGGGATTCAAAACACTGCCTGTAACTCATATAAAGGGGAGAGTTTTACTCTAAAATACAAGAGAATTTACTGGGAAAGCATCCTTTGTGAAGTTATGACTCAAAATAAAAAAAGTGTACAGCTGTCGCTGGGAAGCATTTTTAAGCGATAAAAGATGCAAATGTGTGTAAAACTCCAACCAAAGCTTTGGGATTCAAACCATTGCCTCTAACTAGTATAAAGGGGAGAGTTATACTCTAAACTGCAAGAGAATTTACTGGGAAAGCATCCTTTGTGAAGTTATGAGTCAAAATAAAAAAAGTGTACAGAAGGCGCTGGGAAGCATTTTTAAGTGATAAAAACTGCAAATGTGTGTAAAACTCCAACCAAACCTTTGGGATTCAAACCACTGCCTGTAACTAGTATAAAGGGGAGAGTAATACAATAAAAAGCAAGAGAATTTACTTGGAAAGCATCCTTTGTGAAGTTATGAGTGAAAATAAAAAAAGTGTACAGCAGAGGGAGCTGGGAAGCATTTTGAATTGATAAAAACTGCAAATGTGTGTAAAACTCAAACCAAAGCTTTGGGATTCAAACCACTACCTGTAACCAGTATAAAGGTGAGAGTTATTCTCTAAAAAGCAAGATACTTTACTGGGAAAGCATTATTTGTGAAGTTATGAGTCAAAATAAAAAAAGTGTACAGCAGCCGCTGGGAAGCATTTTTAAGCGATAAAAGCTGAAAATGTATGTAAAACTCCAACCAAAGCTTTGGGATTCAAACCACTGCCTCTAACTAGTATACAGGGGAGAGTTTTACTCTAAAATGTAAGAGAATTTACTTGGAAAGCATCCTTTGTGAAGTTATGATTGAAAATAAAAAAAGTGTACAGCAGAGGGAGCTGGGAAGCATTTTGAATTGATAAAAACTGCAAATGTGTGTAAAACTCAAACCAAAGCTTTGGGATACAAACCACTACCTGTAATTAGTATAAAGGGGAGAGTTCTGCTCGAAAAAGCAAGAGACTTTACTGGGAAAGCATCCTTTGTGAAGTTATGAGTCAAAATAAAAAAAGTGTACAGCAGGCGCTGGGAAGCATTTTTCAGCGATAAAAGCTGCAAATGTGTGTAAAACTCCAACCAAAGCTTTGTGATTCAAACCACTGCCCGTAACTAGTATAAACGGGAGAGTTTTACTCTAAAATACAAGAGAATTGTTTGGGAAAGCATCCTGTGTGAAGTTATGAGTCAAAATAAAAAAAGTGTACAGCAGGCGCTGGGAAGCATTTTTCAGCAATAAAAGCTGCAAATGTGTGTCAAACTCCAACCAAAGCTTTGGGATTCAAACCACTGCCTTTAACTAGTATAAAGGGGAGAGTTCTACTCTAAAAAGCACGAGACTTTCCTGGGAAAGCATCCTTTGTGAAATTATGAGGTCTCCCCCAAGTCTCTGGACGGTTGTGGGGCCGAGCAACGACCATCAAAGCATTCAGTTTCGCTCCAGTAGTAGGCCGTTATTGACTATATTATAACATGACGAACTATGTGATTTCTGCAGAACGTTTGAACACTTAAGTTTGAGCTCGTGGGCTGACTTTCGACACAATCGATCGTTGTGAATCCACCTTTCAGGGGAGGTCTCCGCCAAGTCTCTGGATGATCGTGGGGCCGAGCGGCGACTGTCAAAGCATTCCGTTTTGCTCCAGTCGTAGGCCTTTATTGACTAAATTGTAACATGACGACCTGTGTGATTTCGGCAGAGCCTTTGAACCCTTAAGTTTGAGCTAGTGCGCTGACGTTCGACACACTCAATCGTTGTGAATCCACCTTTCAGGGAAGGTCTCCCCCAAGTCTCTGGACGGTTGTGGGGCCGAGCGGCGACCGTCAAAGCATTCAGTTTCGCTCCAGGAGGAGTTCTTTATTGACTAAATTGTAACATGACGACCTGTGTGATTTCGGCAGAGCCTTTGAACCCTTAAGTTTGAGCTAGTGCGCTGACGTTCGACACACTCGATCGTTGTGAATCCACCTTTCAGGGGAGGTCTCCCCCAAGTCTCTGGACGGTTGTGGGGCCGAGCGGCGACCGTCAAAGCATTCAGTTTCGCTCCAGGAGGAGTTCTTTATTGACGAAATTGTAACATGACGACCTATGTGATTCCGGCAGAACTTTTGAATTCTATAGTTTGAGCTAGTGGGGTGAAGTTCAACACACTCGATCGTTGTGAATCCACCTGTCAGGGGAGGTCTCTTCCAAGCCTCTTGGAAGTCGTGCGGCTGAAAGGCGAGCGTCAAAGCATTCCGTTTTGCCCCAGTAGTCCCCCTTTATTGACTGAATTGTATCATGACGACCGATGTGATTTCGGCAGAACTTCTGAACCCTTAAGTTTGAGCTAGTGGGCTGAGTATTGACACACTCGATCGTTGTGAATCCACCTGTCAGGGGAGGTCTCCCCCAAGTCTCTGGATGGTCGTGGGGCCGAACGGCGACTGTCAAAGCATTCCGTTTTGCTCCAGTCGTAGGCCTTTACTGACTAAATTGTAACATGACGACCTATGTGATTTCGGCAGAACTTTTGAACCCTTAAGTTTGAGCTAGTGCGCTGACGTTCGACACACTCGATCGTTGTGAATCCACCTTTCAGGGAAGGTCTCCCCCAAGTCTCTGGACGGTTGTGGGGCCGAGCGGCGACCGTCAAAGCATTCAGTTTCGCTCCAGGAGGAGTTCTTTATTGACGAAATTGTAACATGACGACCTATGTGATTTTGGCAGAACTTTTTAACCCTTAAGTTTGAGCTAGCGGGCTGACGTTCGACACACTCGATCGTTGTGAATCCACCTTTCAGGGGAGGTCTGCCTCAAATCTCTGAACGGTTGTGGTGCCAAGCGGCGACGGTCAAAGCATTCAAATTCGCTCCAGTAGTAGGCCGTTATTGACTATATTGTAACATGACGACCTATGTGATTTTGGCAGAACTTTTTAACACTTAAGTTTGAGCTAGTGGGCTGACGTTCGACACACTCGATCCTTGTGAATCCACCTTTCAGTGGAGGTCTCCCCCAAGTCTCTGGATGGTCGTGGGGCCGAGCAGCGAATGTCAAAGCATTCAGTTAAGCTCCAGTAGTAGGCCGTTATTGACTATATTATAACATGATGAACTATGTGATTTCTGCAGAACATTTGAACACTTAAGTTTGAGCTCGTGGGCTGAATTTCGACACAATCGATCGTTGTGAATCCACCTTTCAGGGTAGGTCTCCGCCAAGTCTCTGGATGGTCGTGGGGACGAGCAGCGACTGTCAAAGCATTCAGTTTTGCTCCAGTAGTAGGCCGTAATTGACTATATTATAACATGACGAACTATGTGATTTTTGCAGAACGTTTGAACACTTAAGTTTGAGCTAGTGGGCTGACTTTCGAGACAATCGATCGATGTGAATCCACCTTTCAGGGGAGGTCTCCGCCAAGTCTCTGGATGGTCGTGGGGCCGAGCGGCGACTGTCAAAGCATTCCGTTTTGCTCCAGTCGTAGGCCTTTATTGACTAAATTGTAACATGACGACCTATGTGATTTCGGCAGAACTTTTTAACCCTTAAGTTTGAGCTAGCGGGCTGACGTTCGACACACTCGATCGTTGTGAATCCACTTTTCAGGGGAGGTCTCCGCCAAGTCTCTGGATGGTCGTGGGGCCGAGCAGCGACTGTCAAAGCATTCAGTTTCGCTCCAGTAGTAGGCCTTTATTGACTATATTATAACATGATGAACTATGTGATTTCTGCAGAACATTTGAACACTTACGTTTGAGCTCGTGGGCTGACTTTCGACACAATCGATCGTTGTGAATCCACCTTTCAGGGGACGTCTCCGCCAAGTCTCTGGATGGTTGTGGGGCCGAGCGGCGACTGTCAAAGCATTCCGTTTTGCTCCAGTCGTAGGCCTTTATTGACTAAATTGTAACATGACGACCTCTGTGATTTCGGCAGAACTTTTGAACCCTTAAGTTTGAGCTAGTGCGCTGATGTTCGACACACTTGATCGTTGTGAATCCACCTTTCAGCGGAGGTCTCCCCCAAGTCTCTGGACGGTTGTGGGGCTGAAAGGCGACTGTCAAAGCATTCAGTTTCGCTCAAGGAGGAGGCCTTTATTGACGAAATTGTAACATGACGACCTATGTGATTTCTGCAGACCGTTTGAACACTTAAGTTTGAGCTAGTGGGCTGACGTTTGACACACTCGATCGTTGTGAATCCACCTTTCAGGGGAGGTCTGCCTCAAATCTCTGAAAGGTTGTGGTGCCAAGCGGCGACCGTCAAAGCATTCATTTTCGCTCCAGTAGTAGGCCGGTTTTGACTTTACTGGGAAAGCATCCTTTGTGAAGTTATGAGTCAAAATCAAAAAAAGTGTACAGCAGGCGCTGGGAAGCATTTTTAAGTGATAAAAACTGCAAATGTGTGTAAAACTCCAACCAAAGCTTTGGGATTCAAACCACTGCCTGTAACTAGTATAAAGGTGAGAGTTCTCCTCTAAAAAGCAAGAGAATTTGCTGGGAAAGCATCCTTTGTGAAGTTATGAGTTACAATAAAAAAAACTGTCCAGCAGAGGGAGCTGGGAAGCATTTTTAAGCGATAAAAACTGCAAATGTGTGGAAAACTCCAACCAAAGCTTTGTGATTCATAACACTGCCTGTAACTCGTATAAAGGGGAGAGTTTTACTCGAAAAAGCAAGAGAATTTACTGGGAAAGCATCCTTAGTAAAGTTATGAGTTACAATAAAAAAAGTGTACAGCAGGGGGAGCTGGGAAGCATTTTTAAGCAATAAAAACTGCAAATGTGTGGAAAACTCCAACCAAAGCTTTGGGATTCAAACCACTGACTGTAACTCGTATAAAGGGGAGAGTTCTACTCTAAAAAGCAAGAGACTTTACTGGGAAAGCATCCTTTGTGAAGTTATGAGTGAAAACAAAAAAAGTGAACAGCAGAGGGAGCTGGGAAGCATTTTTAAGCAATAAAAACTGCAAATGTGTGTAAAACTCCAACCAAAGCTTTGGGATTCAAACCACTGCCTGTAAGTAGTATAAAGGGGAGAGTTTTACTCTAAAAAGCAAGAGACTTTACTGGGAAAGCATCCTTTGTGAAGTTATGAGTTACAATAAAAAAAGTGTACAGCAGAGGAACTGGGAAGCATTTTTAAGCAATAAAAACTGCAAATGTGTGTAAAACTCCAACCAAAGCTTTGGGATTCAAACCACTGCCTGTAAGTAGTATAAAGGGGAGAGTTTTACTCTAAAAAGCAAGAGACTTTACTGGGAAAGCATCCTTTGTGAAGTTATGAGTCAAAATATAAAAAATTGTACAGCAGGCGCTGGGAAGCATTTTTAAGGGATAAAAACTGCAAATGTGTGTAAAACTCCAACCAAAGCTTTGGGATTCAAACCACTGCCTGTAAGTATTATAAAGGGGAGAGTTTTACTCTAAAAAGCAAGATACTTTACTGGGAAAGCATCCTTTGTGAAGTTATGAGTCAAAATAAAAAAAGGGCACAGCAGGCGCTGTGAAGCATTTTTAAGCAATAAAAATTGCAAATGTGTGTAAAACTCCAAATAAAGCTTTGGGATTCAAACCACTGCCTCTTCTTATATAAAGGGGAGAGTTTTACACTGAAATACAAGAGAATTTACTTGGAAAGCATCCTTTGTGAAGTTATGAGTTACAATAAAAAAAATTGGACAGCAGGCGCTGGGAAGTATTTTTCAGCAATAAAAACTGCAAATGTGTGTAAAACTCCAACCAAAGCTTTGGGATTCAAACCACTGCCTGTAACCAGTATAAAGGTGAGAGTTATTCTCTAAAAAGCAAGATACTTTACTGGGAAAGCATTATTTGTGAAGTTATGAGTCAAAATAAAAAAAGTGTACAGCAGCCGCTGGGAAGCATTTTTAAGCGATAAAAGCTGAAAATGTATGTAAAACTCCAACCAAAGCTTTGGGATTCAAACCACTGCCTCTAACTAGTATAAAAGGGAGAGTTTTACGCTCAAAAGCAAGAGAATTAAGTGGGAAAGCATCCTTTGTGAAGTTATGAGTCAAAACAAAAAAAGTGTACAGCAGGTGCTTGGAAGCATTTTTAAGTGATAAAAACTGCAAATGTGTGTAAAACTCCAACCAAAGCTATGGGATTCAAACCACTGCCTGTAACTAATATAAACGGGAGAGTTTTCCTCGAAAAAGTAAGAGAATTTAGTTGGAAAGCATCCTTTGTGAAGTTGTGAGTCAAAATAAAAAAAGTGTACAGCAAGCGCTGGGAAGCATTTTTCAGCAATAAACACTGCAAATGTGTGTAAAACTCCAACCAAAGCTTTAGGATTCAAACCACTTCCTGTAACTAGTATAAAGGGGAGAGTTTTACTCTCAAAAGCAAGATAATTTACTGGGAAAGCATCCTTTGTGAAGTTATGAGTCAAAATGAAAAAAGTGTACAGCAGGCGATGGGAACAATTTTTAAGCGATAAAAGCTGAAAATGTGTGAAACTCCAACCAAAGCTTTGGGATTCTAACCATTGCCTGTAACTAGTATAAAGGGGTGAGTTCCACTCTAAAAACCAAGAGACTTTACTGGGAAAGCATCCTTTTTGAAGTTATGAGTTACAATAAAAAAAGTGGACAGCAGAGGGAGCTGGGAAGTATTTTTAAGCAATAAAAACTGCAAATGTGTGTAAAACACCAACCAAAGCTTTGGGATTCAAACCATTGCCTGTCACTCGTATAAAGGGGAGAGTTTTACTCTAAAAAGCAAGAGACTTCACTGGGAAAGCATACTTTGTGAAGTTATGAGTGAAAATAAAAAAAGTCTACAGCAGAGGGAGCGGGGAAGCATTTTTCAGCAATAAAAACTGCAAATGTGTGTAAAACTCCAACCAAAGCTTTGGGATTCAAACCACTGCCTGTAAGTAGTATAAAGGGGAGAGTTTTACTCTAAAAAGCAAGAGACTTTACTGGGAAAGCATCCTTTGTGAAGTTATGAGTCAAAATAAAAAAAGTGGACAGCAGGCGCTGGGAAGCATTTTTAAGCGATAAAAACGGCAAATGTGTGTAAAACCCCAACCGAAGCTTTGGGATTCAAACCACTGACTGTAACTCGTATAAAGGGGAGAGTTCTACTCTAAAAAGCAAGAGACTTTACTGGGAAAGCATTCTTTGTGAAGTTATGAGTGAAAACAAAAAAAGTGAACAGCAGAGGGAGCTGGGAAGCATTTTTAAGCAATAAAAACTGCAAATGAGTGTAAAACTCCAACTAAAGCTTTGGGATTCAAACCACTGCCTGTAAGTAATATAAAGGGGAGAGTTTTACTCTAAAAAGCAAGAGACTTTACTGGGAAAGCATCCTTTGTGAAGTTATGAGTGAAAATAAAAGAAGTGTACAGCAGGCGATGGGAAGAATTTTTAAGCGATAAAAGCTGAAAATGTGTGAAACTCCAACCAAAGCTTTGGGATTCTAACCATTGCCTTTAACTAGTATAAAGGGGTGAGTTCCACTCTAAAAACCAAGAGACTTTACTGGGAAAGCATCCTTTTTGAAGTTATGAGTTACAATAAAAAAAGTGTACAGCAGAGGGAGCTGGGAAGTATTTTTAAGCAATAAAAACTGCAAATGTGTGTAAAACACCAACCAAAGCTTTGGGATTCAAACCATTGCCTGTCACTCGTATAAAGGGGAGAGTTTTACTCGAAAAAGCAAGAGAATTTACTGGGAAAGCATCCTTAGTAAAGTTATGAGTTACAATAAAAAAAGTGTACAGCAGGGGGAGCTGGGAAGCATTTTTAAGCAATAAAAACTGCAAATGTGTGGAAAACTCCAACCAAAGCTTTGGGATTCAAACCACTGACTGTAACTCGTATAAAGGGGAGAGTTCTACTCTAAAAAGCAAGAGACTTTACTGGGAAAGCATCCTTTGTGAAGTTATGAGTGAAAACAAAAAAAGTGAACAGCAGAGGGAGCTGGGAAGCATTTTTAAGCAATAAAAACTGCAAATGTGTGTAAAACTCCAACCAAAGCTTTGGGATTCAAACCACTGCCTGTAAGTAGTATAAAGGGGAGAGTTTTACTCTAAAAAGCAAGAGACTTTACTGGGAAAGCATCCTTTGTGAAGTTATGAGTTACAATAAAAAAAGTGTACAGCAGAGGAACTGGGAAGCATTTTTAAGCAATAAAAACTGCAAATGTGTGTAAAACTCCAACCAAAGCTTTGGGATTCAAACCACTGCCTGTAAGTAGTATAAAGGGGAGGGTTTTACTCTAAAAAGCAAGAGACTTTACTGGGAAAGCATCCTTTGTGAAGTTATGAGTGAAAACAAAAAAAGTGAACAGCAGAGGGAGCTGGGAAGCATTTTTAAGTGATAAAAACTGCAAATGTGTGTAAAACTCCAACCAAAGCTATGGGATTCAAACCACTGCCTGTAACTAGTATAAACGGGAGAGTTTTCCTCGAAAAAGTAAGAGAATTTAGTTTAAAAGCATCCTTTGTGAAGTTGTGAGTCAAAATAAAAAAAGTGTACAGCAAGCGCTGGGAAGCATTTTTCAGCAATAAACACTGCAAATGTGTGTAAAACTCCAACCAAAGCTTTAGGATTCAAACCACTTCCTATAACTAGTATAAAGGGGAGAGTTTTACTCTCAAAAGCAAGATAATTTACTGGGAAAGCATCCTTTGTGAAGTTATGAGTCAAAATGAAAAAAGTGTACAGCAGGCGATGGGAAGAATTTTTAAGCGATAAAAGCTGAAAATGTGTGAAACTCCAACCAAAGCTTTGGGATTCTAACCATTGCCTGTAACTAGTATAAAGGGGTGAGTTCCACTCTAAAAACCAATAGACTTTACTGGGAAAGCATCCTTTTTTAAGTTATGAGTTACAATAAAAAAAGTGTACAGCAGAGGGAGCTGGGAAGTATTTTTAAGCAATAAAAACTGCAAATGTGTGTAAAACACCAACCAAAGCTTTGGGATTCAAACCATTGCCTGTCACTCGTATAAAGGGGAGAGTTTTACTCGAAAAAGCAAGAGAATTTACTGGGAAAGCATCCTTAGTAAAGTTATGAGTTACCATAAAAAAAGTGTACAGCAGGGGGAGCTGGGAAGCATTTTTAAGCAATAAAAACTGCAAATGTGTGGAAAACTCCAACCAAAGCTTTGGGATTCAAACCACTGACTGTAACTCGTATAAAGGGGAGAGTTCTACTCTAAAAAGCAAGAGACTTTACTGGGAAAGCATCCTTTGTGAAGTTATGAGTGAAAACAAAAAAAGTGAACAGCAGAGGGAGCTGGGAAGCATTTTTAAGCAATAAAAACTGCAAATGTGTGTAAAACTCCAACCAAAGCTTTGGGATTCAAACCACTGCCTGTAAGTAGTATAAAGGGGAGAGTTTTACTCTAAAAAGCAAGAGACTTTACTGGGAAAGCATCCTTTGTGAAGTTATGAGTCAAAATATACAAAATTGTACAGCAGGCGCTGGGAAGCATTTTTAAGGGATAAAAACTGCAAATGTGTGCAAAACTCCAACCAAAGCTTTGGGATTCAAACCACTGCCTGTAAGTATTATAAATGGGAGAGTTCTACTCTAAAAAGCAAGAGACTTTACTGGGAAAGCATCCTTTGTGAAGTTATGAGTGAAAACAAAAAAAGTGAACAGCAGAGGGAGCTGGGAAGCATTTTTAAGCAATAAAAACTGCAAATGTGTGTAAAACTCCAACCAAAGCTTTGGGATTCAAACCACTGCCTGTAAGTAGTATAAAGGGGAGAGTTTTACTCTAAAAAGCAAGAGACTTTACTGGGAAAGCATCCTTTGTGAAGTTATGAGTCAAAATATACAAAATTGTACAGCAGGCGCTGGGAAGCATTTTTAAGGGATAAAAACTGCAAATGTGTGTAAAACTCCAACCAAAGCTTTGGGATTCAAACCACTGCCTGTAAGTATTATAAATGGGAGAGTTTTACTCTAAAAAGCAAGATACTTTACTGGGAAAGCATCCTTTGTGAAGTTATGAGTCAAAATAAAAAAAGGGTACAGCAGGCGCTGTGAAGCATTTTTAAGCAATAAAAATTGCAAATGTGTGTAAAACTCCAACTAAAGCTTTGGGATTCAAACCACTGCCTCTTCTTGTATAAAGGGGAGAGTTTTACACTGAAATACAAGAGAATTTACTTGGAAAGCATCCTTTGTGAAGTTATGAGTTACAATAAAAAAAATTGTACAGCAGGCGCTGGGAAGTATTTTTCAGCAATAAAAACTGCAAATGTGTGTAAAACTCCAACCAAAGCTTTGGGATTCAAACCACTGCCTGTAACTATTATAAAGGGGAAGTGTTTTACTCTAAAATGCAAGATAATTTACTTGGAAAGCATCCGTTGTGAAGTTATGAGTTACAAAAAAAAAGTATACAGCAGAGGGAGCTGGGAAGCATTTTTAAGCAATAAAAACAGCAAATGTGTGTAAAACTCCAACCAAAGCTTTGGGATTAAAACACTGCCTGTAACTTGTATAAAAGGGAGAGTTTTACGCTCAAAAGCAAGAGAATTAACTGGGAAAGCATCCTTTGTGAAGTTATGAGTCAAAACAAAAAAAGTGTACAGCAGGTGCTTGGAAGCATTTTTAAGTGATAAAAACTGCAAATGTGTGTAAAACTCCAACCAAAGCTATGGGATTCAAACCACTGCCTGTAACTAGTATAAACGGGAGAGTTTTCCTCGAAAAAGTAAGAGAATTTAGTTGGAAAGCATCCTTTGTGAAGTTGTGAGTCAAAATAAAAAAAGTGTTCAGCAAGCGCTGGGAAGCATTTTTCAGCAATAAACCCTGCAAATGTGTGTAAAACTCCAACCAAAGCTTTAGGATTCAAACCACTTCCTGTAACTAGTATAAAGGGGAGAGTTTTACTCTCAAAAGCAAGATAATTTACTGGGAAAGCATCCTTTGTGAAGTTATGAGTCAAAATGAAAAAAGTGTACAGCAGGCGATGGGAAGAATTTTTAAGCGATAAAAGCTGAAAATGTGTGAAACTCCAACCAAAGCTTTGGGATTCTAACCATTGCCTGTAACTAGTATAAAGGGGTGAGTTCCACTCTAAAAACCAAGAGACTTTACTGGGAAAGCATCCTTTTTGAAGTTATGAGTTACAATAAAAAAAGTGGACAGCAGAGGAACTGGGAAGCATTTTTAAGCAATAAAAACTGCAAATGTGTGCAAACCTCCAACCAAAGCTTTGGGATTCAAACCACTGCCTGTAAGTAGTATAAAGGGGAGAGTTTTACTCTAAAAAGCAAGAGACTTTACTGGGAAAGCATCCTTTGTGAAGTTATGAGTCAAAATATAAAAAATTGTACAGCAGGCGCTGGGAAGCATTTTTAAGGGATAAAAACTGCAAATGTGTGTAAAACTCCAACCAAAGCTTTGGGATTCAAACCACTGCCTGTAAGTATTATAAAGGGGAGAGTTTTACTCTAAAAAGCAAGATACTTTACTGGGAAAGCATCCTTTGTGAAGTTATGAGTCAAAATAAAAAAAGTGTACAGCAGGTGCTTGGAAGCATTTTTAAGCAATAAAAATTGCAAATGTGTGTAAAACTCCAACTAAAGCTTTGGGATTCAAACCACTGCCTCTTCTTATATAAAGGGGAGCGTTTTACACTGAAATGCAAGAGAATTTACTTGGAAAGCATCCTTTGTGAAGTTATGAGTTACAATAAAAAAATTGTACAGCAGGCGCTGGGAAGTATTTTTCAGCAATAAAAACTGCAAATGTGTGTAAAACTCCAACCAAAGCTTTGGGATTCAAACCACTGCCTGTAACTATTATAAAAGGGAGAGTTTTACGCTCAAAAGCAAGAGAATTAACTGGGAAAGCATCCTTTGTGAAGTTATGAGTCAAAACAAAAAAAGTGTACAGCAGGTGCTTGGAAGCATTTTTAAGTGATAAAAACTGCAAATGTGTGTAAAACTCCAACCAAAGCTATGGGATTCAAACCACTGCCTGTAACTAGTATAAACGGGAGAGTTTTCCTCGAAAAAGTAAGAGAATTTAGTTTAAAAGCATCCTTTGTGAAGTTGTGAGTCAAAATAAAAAAAGTGTACAGCAAGCGCTGGGAAGCATTTTTCAGCAATAAACACTGCAAATGTGTGTAAAACTCCAACCAAAGCTTTAGGATTCAAACCACTTCCTATAACTAGTATAAAGGGGAGAGTTTTACTCTCAAAAGCAAGATAATTTACTGGGAAAGCATCCTTTGTGAAGTTATGAGTCAAAATGAAAAAAGTGTACAGCAGGCGATGGGAAGAATTTTTAAGCGATAAAAGCTGAAAATGTGTGAAACTCCAACCAAAGCTTTGGGATTCTAACCATTGCCTGTAACTAGTATAAAGGGGTGAGTTCCACTCTAAAAACCAATAGACTTTACTGGGAAAGCATCCTTTTTGAAGTTATGAGTTACAATAAAAAAAGTGTACAGCAGAGGGAGCTGGGAAGTATTTTTAAGCAATAAAAACTGCAAATGTGTGTAAAACACCAACCAAAGCTTTGGGATTCAAACCATTGCCTGTCACTCGTATAAAGGGGAGAGTTTTACTCGAAAAAGCAAGAGAATTTACTGGGAAAGCATCCTTAGTAAAGTTATGAGTTACAATAAAAAAAGTGTACAGCAGGGGGAGCTGGGAAGCATTTTTAAGCAATAAAAACTGCAAATGTGTGGAAAACTCCAACCAAAGCTTTGGGATTCAAACCACTGACTGTAACTCGTATAAAGGGGAGAGTTCTACTCTAAAAAGCAAGATACTTTACTGGGAAAGCATCCTTTGTGAAGTTATGAGTGAAAACAAAAAAAGTGAACAGCAGAGGGAGCTGGGAAGCATTTTTAAGCAATAAAAACTGCAAATGTGTGTAAAACTCCAACCAAAGCTTTGGGATTCAAACCACTGCCTGTAAGTATTATAAATGGGAGAGTTTTACTCTAAAAAGCAAGATACTTTACTGGGAAAGCATCCTTTGTGAAGTTATGAGTCAAAATAAAAAAAGGGTACAGCAGGCGCTGTGAAGCATTTTTAAGCAATAAAAATTGCAAATGTGTGTAAAACTCCAACTAAAGCTTTGGGATTCAAACCACTGCCTCTTCTTGTATAAAGGGGAGAGTTTTACACTGAAATGCAAGAGAATTTACTTGGAAAGCATCCTTTGTGAAGTTATGAGTTACAATAAAAAAAATTGTACAGCAGGCGCTGGGAAGTATTTTTCAGCAATAAAAACTGCAAATGTGTGTAAAACGCCAACCAAAGCTTTAGGATTTAAACCACTTCCTGTAACTAGTATAAAGGGGAGAGTTTTCCTCGAAAAAGCAAGAGAATTTAGTGGGAAAGCATCCTTTGTGAAGTTGTGAGTCAAAATAAAAAATGTGTACAGCAAGCGCTGGGAAGCATTTTTCAGCAATAAACACTGCAAATGTGTGTAAAACTCCAACCAAAGCTTTGGGATTCAAACCACTGCCTGTAACTAGTATAAAGGGGAGAGTTTTACTAGAAAAAGGAAGAGAATTTACTGGGAAAGAATCATTTGTGAAGTTATGAGTCAAAATAAAAAATGGGTACAGCAGGCGCTGGGAAGCATTTTTAAGCAAGAAAATTGCAAATGTGTGTAAAACTCCAACCAAAGCTTTGGGATTCAAACCACGTCCTCTAATTTGTATAAAGGGGAGAGTTTTACACTGAAATGCAATAGAATTTACTTGGAAAGCATCCTTTGTGAAGTTATGAGTTACAAAAAAAAAGTATCCAGCACAGGGAGCTGGGAAGCATTTTTCAGCAATAAAAACTGCAAATGTGTGTAAAACTCCAACCAAAGCTTTGGGATTCAAACCACTTCCTGTAACTAGTATAAAGGGGAGAGTTTTACTCTAAAAAGCAAAATAATTTACTGGGAAAGCATCCTTTGTGTAGTTATGAGTCAAAATAAAAAATGTGTACAGCAGAGGGAGCAGGGAAGCATTTTTCAGCAATAAAAACTGCAAATGTATTTAAAACTCCAACCAAAGCTTTGGGATTCAAACCACAGCCTGTCACTCCTATGAAGGGGAGAGTTCTACTCTAAAAAGCAAGAGAATTTACTGGGAAAGCATCCTTTGTGAAGTTATGAGTGAAAATAAATAAAGTGTACAGCAGGCGCTGGGAAGCATTTTTAAGCGATAAAAACCGCAAATGTGTGTAAAACTCCAACCAAAGCTTTGGGATTCAAACCACTGCCTGCAACTTGTACAAATGTGAGAGTTCTACTCTAAAAAGCAAGGTACTTTACTGGGAAAGCATCCTTTTTGAAGTTATGAGTCAAAAGAAAAAAAGTGAACAGAAGTCGCTGGGAAGCATTTTTAAGCGATAAAAAATGCAAATCAGAATCAGAATCATCTTTATTTGCCAAGTATGTCCAAAACACACAAGGAATTTTTCTCCGGTAGTTGGAGCCGCTCTAGTACAACAGACAGTCAATTTACAGAACAGTTTGGAGACATAAAGACATTGACAAAAAACAATTGTGCAAAAAGATGCAGAGTCCTCCAGCACTTAGAGCAGTTCGGATGACTAATATTGCGATAGTCCGGTGCAATGACCATAGTGCAAAGGGCGCTGAGACTTCAAGGAGGGTATGCGGTTTAAAGTGACGAGTAGTGCGATCATCTGGGACAATGTTGGTTGTGCAAATGTTACAGATACTCCTCAGTCCGTGTGCAAATGGAGCAGATGCTACTCTGGCATGAGTGGCCAGTATATGCAAATAGTGCAGCATGGCGAGACAACTACAGTGAGTGCACGAGTAATACATAATTGGCCCCACAGAAATGTGACAACGAACTCAAGTCAAAAACTGCCAGCTTATTGTAATGGAATTATAGGTTAGGTGTTTAAGAAGTTGATCGCAAGAGGGAAGAAGCTGTTGGAATGTCTACTAGTTCTAGTTTGCGTTGATCGGTAGCGCCTACCTGAGGGAAGGAGCTGGAAGAGCTGGTGACCGGGGTGCAGACGGTCCGAGAGGATTTTGCACGCCCTTGTCTTTGTTCTGGCAGCGTGCAAGTCCTCAATGGTGGGTAGGGGAGTACCGACAATCCTTTCACCAGTTTTGATTGTCCGTTGCAGTCGGAGTTTGTCCATTTTTGTAGCAGCGCCAAACCAGACTGTGATGGAAGAACACAGGACTGATTCGATGACCGCTGTGTAGAACTGTCTCAGCAGCTCCGGTGGCAGGCCGTGCTTTCTCAGAAGCCGCAGGAAGTACATCCTCTGCTGGGCCTTTTTGAGGACGGAGTTGATGTTGGTCGCCCACTTCAGGTCCTGAGAGATTATAATTCCCAGGAACTTGAAGGTCTCGACGGTTGACACAAGGCAGCTGGACAACGTGAGGGGCAGCTGTGGCGAAGGATGCCTCCTGAAGTCCACGATCATCTCTACCGTCTTGAGCGTGTTCAGCTCCAGGTTGTGTCGGCCGCATCACAGCTCCAGCCGCTCCGCTTCCTGTCGATATGCAGACTCGTCACCGTCCTTGATGAGGCCGATGACAGTGGTGTCATCTGCAAACTTCAGGAGCTTGACAGTCGGGTTCGCTGAGGTGCAGTCGTTCGTGTAGAGAGAGAAGAGCAGCGGAGAGAGGACACAACCTTGGGGCGCCCCAGTGCTGATGGTGCGTGTGAATGAGGTGGCCTCCCCCAGCCTGACCTGCTGTGTCCTGCCCGTCAGAAAGCTGTAAATCCACTGGCAGATGGCAGGTGAGACGCTGAGCTGGAGAAGCTTGGTTGAAAGGAGTTCAGGGATGATGGTGTTGAACGCTGAGCTGAAGTCCATGAACAGGATCCTCGCGTAGGTCCCTGCACTGTCGAGGTGTTCTAGGATGAAGTGCAGTCCCATGTTGACTGCATCATCCGCAGACCTGTTCGCTTGGTAGGCAAACTGCAGGGGGTCCAGCAGGGGACCTGTGACACTCTTGAGGTGGTCCAGCACGAGACGTTCAAAGGACTTCATGACCACAGATGTCAAAGCGACAGGCCTGTAGTCATTCAGACCAGAGATTGCAGGTTTCTTGGGGACTGGAATGATGGTGGAGCGTTTGAAACAGGATGGAACTTCGCACATTTCCAAAGATCTGTTGAAGATCTGAGTGAAGACTGGAGCGAGCTGGTCCGGGCAGACTTTGAGGCAGGATGGGGATACATGGTCCGGTCCTGATGCTTTGTTAATCTTCTGTTGTTTGAAGATGCGTCTCACATCCTGTTCATGGATGGTTAACGCAGAAGTCAGAGGTGTGGTTGTGGTCGCGGGTGCGGCCGGGTGGGTGTGTGGAGTGAAACTGTCCTTTTCAAATCTGCAATAGAAGGTATTCAAGTCGTTGGCTAGTGTGCTATTGTTCTCAGTGTGTAAAACTCCAACCAAACTTTGGGATTCAAATGACTGCCTTTAACTAGTATAAAGGGGATAGTTCTACTCTAAAAAGCAAGAGACTTTACTGGGAAAGCATCCTTTGTGAAGTTCTGAGTGAAAATAAAAAAAGTGTACAGCAGGCGCTGGGAAGCATTTTTAAGCAATAAAAACAGCAAATGAGTGTAAAACTCCAACCAAAGCTTTGAGATTCAAACCACGGCCTGTAACTAGTATAAAGGGGAGAGTTCTACTCCAAAAAGCAAGAGACTTTACTGGGAAAGCATCCTTTGGGAAGTTATGAGTCAAATTAAAAACAGTGTACAGCAGGCGCTGGGAAGAATTTTTAAGCGATAAAACCTGCAAATGTGTGTAAAACGCCAACCAAAGCTTTGGGATTCAAACAACTGCCTGTAACTCGAAAAAGGGGAGAGTTTTAGTCTAAAAAGCAAGAGAATTTACTTGGAAAGCATCCTTTGTGTAGTTTTGAGTGAAAATAAAAAAAGTGTCCAGCAGAGGGAGCTGGGAAGCATTTTTAAGCCATAAAAACTGCAAATGTGTGTCAAACTCCAACCAAAGCTTTGGGATTCAAACCACTGCCTCTAACTTGTATAAAGGTGAGAGTTATACTCGAAAAAGCAAGAGAATTTACTGGGAAAGCATCCTTTGTGAAGTTATGAGTAACAATAAAGAAAAGTGTACAGCAGGCGCTGGGAAGCTTTTTTAAGCAATAAAAACTGCAAATGTGTGTAAAACTCCAACCAAAGCTATGGGATTCAAACCACAGCGTGTAACTTGTATAAAGGGGAGAGTTTTCCTCTAAAAAGCAAGAGAATTTACTGGGAAAGCATCCTTTGTGAAGTTATGAGTGAAAATAAAAAAAGTGTACAGCAGAGGGAGCTGGGAAGCATTTTTAAGCAATAAAAACTGCAAATGTGTGTAAAACTCCAACCAAAGCTTTGGGATTCAAACCACTGCTGTAACTAGTATAAAGGGGAGAGTTTTACTCTAAAAAGCAAGAGAATTTACTGGGAAAGCATCCTTTGTGAAGTTATGAGTCAAAATAAAAAAAGTGTTACAGCAGGCGCTGGGAAGCATTTTTAAGGCAATAAAAACTGCAAATGTGTGTAAAACTCCAACCAAAGCTTTGGGATTCAAACCACTGCCTGTAACTAGTATAAAGGGGAGAGTTCTACTCTAAAAGCAAGAGAATTTACTGGGAAAGCATCCTTTGTGAAGTTATGAGTCACAATAAAAAAGGTGTACAGCAGGCGCTGGGAAGCATTTTTAAGCGTAAAAAAGCTGCAAATGTGTGTAAAACTCCAACCAAAGCTTTGGGATTCAAACCACTGCCTGTAACTAGTATAAAGGGGAGAGTTTTACTCTGAAATGAAAGAGAATTTACTTGGAAAGAAACCTTTGTGAATTTATGAGTGAAAATAAAAAAAGTGTACAGCAGGCGCTGGGAAGCATTTTTAAGCAATAAAAACAGCAAATGTGTGCAAAACTCGAACCAAAGGTTTGGGATTAAAACCATTGACTGTAACTAGTATAAAGAGGAGAGTTATACTCTAAAAAGCAAGAGAATTTACTGGGAAAGCATCCTTTGTGAAGTTCTGAGTCAAAATAAAAAAAGTGTCCAGCAGAGGGAGCTGGGAAGCATTTTTAAGCCATAAAAACTGCAAATGTGTGTCAAACTCCAACCAAAGCTTTGGGATTCAAACCACTGCCTCTAACTTGTATAAAGGTGAGAGTTATACTCGAAAAAGCAAGAGAATTTACTGGGAAAGCATCCTTTGTGAAGTTATGAGTAACAATAAAGAAAAGTGTACAGCAGGCGCTGGGAAGCTTTTTTAAGCAATAAAAACTGCAAATGTGTGTAAAACTCCAACCAAAGCTATGGGATTCAAACCACAGCGTGTAACTTGTATAAAGGGGAGAGTTTTCCTCTAAAAAGCAAGAGAATTTACTGGGAAAGCATCCTTTGTGAAGTTATGAGTGAAAATAAAAAAAGTGAACAGCAGAGGGAGCTGGGAAGCATTTTTAAGCAATAAAAACTGCAAATGTGTGTAAAACTCCAACCAAAGCTATGGGATTCAAACCACAGCGTGTAACTTGTATAAAGGGGAGAGTTATCCTCTAAAAAGCAAGAGAATTTACTGGGAAAGCATCCTTTGTGAAGTTATGAGTCAAAAAAAAAAAAATGTTCAGCAGGCGCTGGGAAGCATTTTTAAGTGACAAAAACTGCAAATGTGTGTAAAATTCCAACCAAAGCTTTGGGATTCAAACCACTGCCTGTAACTAGTATAAAGGGGAGAGTCCTACTCTCAAAAGAAAGACAATTAACTGGGAAAGCATCCTTTGTGAAGTTATGAGTCAAAATAAAAAAAGTGTAAAACAGGCGCTGGGAAGCATTTTTAAGCGATAAAAACTGCAAAGGTGTGTGAAACTCCAACCAAAGCTTTGGGATTCAAACCACTGCCTGTAACTAGTATAAAGGGGAGAGTTCTACTCAAAAAGCAAGATAATTTACTTGGAAAGCATCCTTTGTGAAGTTATGAGTCAAAATAAAAAAAGTGTACAACAGGCGCTGGGAAGCATTTTTAAGCGATACAAACTGCAAATGTGTGTAAAACTCCAACCAAAGCTTTGGGATTCAAACCACTGCCTGTAACTAGTATAAAGGGGAGAGTTTTAATCTCAAAGGCAAGAGAATTTAGTTGGAAAGCATCGTTTGTGAAGTTATGAGTCAAAATAAAAAAAAAGTGTTCAACAGGCGCTGGGAAGCATTTTTAAGCGATAAAAACACCAAATGTGTGTAAAACTCCAACCAAAGCTTTGGGATTCAAACCACTGCCTGTAACTAGTATAAATGGGAGAGTTTTACTCCAAAATGCAAGAGAATTTACTTGGAAAGCATCCTTTGTTAAGTTGTGAGTCAAAATTATAAAAAGTGTACAGCAGGCGCTGGGAAGCATTTTTAAGCGATAAAAGCTGCAAATGTGTGTAAAACTCCAACCAAAGCTTTGGGATTCAAACCACTGCCTCTAACTAGTATAAAGGGGAGAGTTTTACTCGAAAAAGCAAGAAAATTTACTGGGAAAGCATCCTTTGTGAATTTATGAGTTACAATAAAAAAAGTGTACAGCAGAGGGAGCTGCGAAGCATTTTTTCGCAATAAAAACTGCAAATGTGTGTAAAATGCCAACCAAAGCTTTGTGATTCAAACCACTGCCTGTATCTAGTATAACGAGGAGAGTTCCACTCTAAAAAGCAAGAGACTTTACTGGGAAAGCATCCTTTGTGAAGTTATGAGTCAAAAAAAAAAAAGTGTACAGCAGAGGGAGCTGGGAAGTATTTTTAAGCAAGAAAAACTGCAAATGTATGTAAAACCCCAACCAAAGCTTTGGGATTCAAACCACTGCCTGTCACTCGTATGAAGGGGAGAGTTCTACTCTAAAAAGCAAGAGAATTTACTGGGAAATCATCCTTTGTGAAGTTATGAGTGAAAATAAAAAAAGTGTTCAGCAGAGGGAGCTGAGAAGCATTTGTAAGCAATAAAAACAGCAAATATGTGTAAAACTCCAACCAAATCTTTGGGATTCAAACCACTGCCTGTAACTTCTATAAAGGGGAGAGTTTTACTCTAAAAAGCAAGAGACTTTACTGGGAAAGCATCCTTTGTGAAGTTATGAGTCAAAATAAAAAAAGTGTACAGCAGGCGCTGGGAAGCATTTTTAAGCGATAAAAGCTGCAAATGTGTGTAAAACTCCAACCAAAGCTTTAGGATTCAAACCACTGCCTCTAACTAGTATAAAGGGGAGAGTTTTACTCGAAAAAGCAAGAAAATTTACTGGGAAAGCATCCTTTGTGAAGTTATGAGTTACGATAAAAAGAGTGTACAGCAGAGGGAGCTGCGAAGCATTTTTTCACAATAAAAACTGCAAATGTGTGTAAAACTCCAACCAAAGCTTTGTGATTAAAACCACTGCCTGTATCTAGTATAAAGAGGAGTGTTCCACTCTAAAAAGCAAGAGACTTTACTGGGAAAGCATCCTTTGTGAAGTTATGAGTTACAACAAAAAAAGTGTACAGCAGGCGCTGGGAAGAATTTGTAAGCAATAAAAACTGCAAATGTGTGTAAAACTCCAACCAAATCTTTGAGATTCAAAACAATGCCTGTAACTTCTATAAAGGGGAGAGTTTGACTCAAAAGAGCAAAAGAATTTACTGGGAAAGCATCCTTTGTGAAGTTATGAGTTTCAATAAAAAAAGTGCACAGCAGTGGGAGCTGGGAAGCATTTTTAAGCAATAAAAACTGCAAATTTGTGTAAAACTCCAACCAAAACTTTGGGATTCAAACCACTGCCTGTAATTAGTATAAAGGGGAGAGTACTCCTCTAAAAAGCAAGAGAATTTACTGGGAAAGCATCCATTGTGAAGTTATGAGTCAAAACAAAAAAAGTGTACAGCAGGCGGTGGGAAGCATTTTTAAGCGATAAAAACTGCAAATGTGTGTAAAACTCCAACCAAAGCTTTTGGATTCAAACCACTGCCTGTAACTTCTTTAAAGGGGAGAGTTTTACTCACAAGAGCAAAATAATTTACTGGGAAAGCATCCTTTGTGAAGTTATGAGTTTCAATAAAAAAAGTGCACAGCAGTGGGAGCTGGGAAGCATTTTTAAGCAATAAAAACTGCACATTTGTGTAATACTCCAACCAAAACTTTGGGATTCAAACCACTGCCTGTAATTAGTATAAAGGGGAGAGTTCTCCTCTAAAAAGCAAGAGAATTTACTGGGAAAGCATCCATTGTGAAGTTATGAGTCAAAACAAAAAAAGTGTACAGCAGGCGGTGGGAAGCATTTTTAAGCGATAAAAACTGCAAATGTGTGTAAAACTCCAACCAAAGCTTTGGGATTCAAACCACTGCCTGTAACTTCTATAAAGGGGAGAGTTTTACTCAAAAAAGCAAAGGAATTTACTGGGAAAGCATCCTTTGTGAAGTTATGAGTTTCAATTAAAAAAGTGCACAGCAGTGGGAGCTGGGAAGCATTTTTAAGCAATAAAAACTGCAAATTTGTGTAATACTCCAACCAAAACTTTGGGATTCAAACCACTGCCTGTAATTAGTATAAAGGGGAGAGTTCTCCTCTAAAAAGCAAGAGAATTTACTGGGAAAGCATCCATTGTGACGTTGAGTCAAAACAAAAAAAGTTTACAGCAGGCGGTGGGAAGCATTTTTAAGCGATAAAAACTGCAAATGTGCGTAAAACTCCAACCAAAGCTTTGGGATTCAAACCACTGCCTGTAACTAGTATAAAGGGGAGAGTTTTACTCTTAAATGCAAGAGAATTTAACTGGAAAGCATCCTTTGTGAAGTTATGAGTGACGATAAAAAAAGTGTACAGCAGGTGCTGGGAAGCATTTTTAAGCGATAAAAACTGCAAATGTGTGTAAAACTCCAACCAAAGCTTTGGGATTCAAACCACTGCCTGTAACTAGTATAAAGGGGAGAGTTTCTACTCTAAAAAGCAAGAGACTTTACTGGGAAAGCATCCTTTGTGAAGTTATGAGTCAAAATAAAAAAAGTGTACAGCAGGCACTGGGAAGCATTTTTAAGCGATAAAAGCTGCAAATGTGTGTAAAACTCCAACCAAAGCTTTGGGATTCAAACCACTGCCTGTATCTAGTATAAAGGGGAGAGTTCTACTCTAAAAAGCAAGAGAATTTACTGGGAAAGCATCCTTTGTGAAGTTATGAGTTACAGCAAAAAAAGTGTACAGCAGGCGCTGGGAAGCATTTGTAAGCAATAAAAACTGCAAAGTGTGTAAAACTCCAACCAAATCTTTGGGATTCAAACCACTGCCTGTAATTAGTATAAAGGGGAGAGTTCTCCTCTAAAAAGCAAGAGAATTTACTGGGAAAGCATCCATTGTGACGTTGAGTCAAAACAAAAAAAGTTTACAGCAGGCGGTGGGAAGCATTTTTAAGCGATAAAAACTGCAAATGTGCGTAAAACTCCAACCAAAGCTTTGGGATTCAAACCACTGCCTGTAACTAGTATAAAGGGGAGAGTTTTACTCTTAAATGCAAGAGAATTTAACTGGAAAGCATCCTTTGTGAAGTTATGAGTGACGATAAAAAAAGTGTACAGCAGGTGCTGGGAAGCATTTTTAAGCGATAAAAACTGCAAATGTGTGGAAACTCCAACCAAAGCTTTGGGATTCAGACCACTGCCCGTAACTAGTATAAAGGGGAGAGTTTTACTCTAAAATGCAAGAGAATTTATTTGGAAAGCATCCTTTGTGAAGTTATGAGTCACAACAAAAAAAGTGTACAACAGGCGATGGGAAGCATTTTTAAGCGATAAAAACTGCAAAGGTGTGTGAAACTTTAACCAAAGCTTTGGGATTCAAACCACTGCCCGTAACTAGTATAAAGGGGAGAGTTCTACTCTAAAAAGCAAGAGAATTTACTGGGAAAGCATCCTTTGTGAAGTGAGGAGTCAAAATAAAAAAAGTTTACAGCAGAGGGAGCTGGGAAGCATTTTTTAGCAATACAAACTGCAAATGTGTGTAAAACTCCAACCAAAGCTTTGGGATTCAAACCACTGCCTGTAACTATTATAAAGGGGAGAGTTTTACTCTCAAAAGCAAGAGAATTTACTGTGAAAGCATCCTTTGTGAAGTTATGAGTTACAATAAAAAAAAGTGTACAGCAGAGGGAGCTGTTAAGCATTTTTAAGCAATAAAAACTACAAATGTGTGTAAAACTCCAACCAAACCTTTGGCTTTCAAACCACTGCCTGTAACTAGTATAAAGGGGAGAGGTCTCTTCCAAGGGGAGAGTTCTACTTTAAAAGCCTCTTTCAAGCTTCTCGGAGGTCGTGCGGCCGAAATGCGAGCGTCAAAGCTTTCAGTTTCGCTCCAGTAGTAGGCCTTTATTGACTAAATTGTAACATGACGACCTATGTGATTTCCGCAGAACCTTTGAAGACTTAAGTTTGAGCGAGTGGGCTGACGTTTCACACAATCCATCGTTGTGAATCCACCTTTCAGATGAGGTCTCTTTCAAGCCTCTCGGAGGTCGTACGGCCGAAAGGCGAGTGTCAAAGCATTCCGTTTCGCTCCAGTCGGAGGCCTTTATTGACAAAATTGTAACATGACGACCTATGTGATTTTGGCAGAACTTTTGAACCCTTAAGTTTGAGCTAGTGGGCTGACGTTCGACACACTCGATCGTTATGAATCCACCTTTCAGGGGACGTCTCCCCACAGTCTCTGAACAGTTGTGGGGCCGAACGGCAACCGTCAAAGCATTCAGTTTCGCTCTCGTAGTAGGCCATTATTGACTAAATTTCAACATGACGACCTATGTGATTTCGGCAGAACTTTTGAACCCTTAGGTTTGAGCTAGTGGGGTTACGTTCGACACACTCGATCGTTGTGAATCCACCTTTCAGGGCAGGTCTGCCCCAAGACTCTGGACCATTGTGGGGCCAAGTGGCGACCGTCAAAGCATTCAGTTTCGCTCCAGTAGTAGCCCTTGATTGACTGAATTGTAACATGACGACCTATGTGATTTCTGCAGAACTTTTGGACACTTAAGTTTGAGCTTGTGGGCTGACGTCCGACACACTCAATCGTTGTCAATCCACCTTTATGATGAGGTCTCTTCCAAGCCTCTCGGAGGTTGTGCGTCCGAAAGGCGAGCGTCAAAGCATTCCGTTTGGCCCCAGTAGTAGGCCTTTATTGTCTAAATTGTAACATGACGACCTAAGTGATTCTGACAGAACTTTTGAACCCTTAAGTTTAAGCAAATGGGCTAACGTTCGACGCACTAGAATGTTGTGAATCCACCTTTCAGGGGAGGTATCCCCCAAGTCTCTGGACGGTCATGGGGCCGAACGGCGACGTTCAAAGCATTCCGTTTCGCTCCAGTCGTCGGCCTTTATTGACTAAATTGTAACATGACGACCTATGTGATTTCGGCAGAACTTTTTAACCCTTAAGTTTGAGCGAGTGGGCTGACGTTCGACACACTCGATCGTTGTGAATCCACCTTCCAGGGGAGGTCTCCCCCAAGTCTCTGGACGGTTGTGGGGCCGAGCGGCGACCATCAAAGCATTCCGTTTCGCTCTAGTAGTAGGCCATTATTGACTAAATTTCAACATGACGACCTATGTGATTTCGGCAGAACTTTTGAACCCTTAAGTTTGAGCTAGTGGGCTGATGTTCGACACAATCATTCGGTGTGAATCCACCTTTCAGATGAGGTCTCTTCCAAGCCTCTCGGAGGTTGTGCGGCCGAAAGGCGAACGTCAAAGCATTGCGTTTCGCTCCAGTAGTAGGCCTTTATTGACTAAATTGTAACATGACGACCTGTGTGATTTTGGCAGAACTTTTGAACCCTTACGTTTGAGCTCGTGGGCTGACGTTCGACACACTCGATCGTTGTGAATCCACCTTGCAGGAGAGGTCTCCCCCAAGTCTCTGGATGGTTGTGGGGCTGAGCGGCAACTGTCAAAGCATTCCGTTTCGCTCCATTGGTAGGCCTTTATTGACTAAATTGAAACATGACGACCTATGTGATTTCGGCAGAACCTTTGAACACTTAAGTTTGAGCTTGTGGGCTGACGTTCGACACAATCGTTCGTTGTGAATCCACCTTTCAGATGAGGTCTCTTCCAAGCCTTTCGGAGGTTATGCGGCCAAAAGGCGAGCATCAAAGCATTCCGTTTTGCTCCAGTAGTAGGCCTTTATTGACTAAATTGAAACATGACGACCTATGTGATTTCGGCAGAACTTTTGAACACTTAAGTTTGAGCTTGTGAGCTGACGTTCGGCACAATCGTTCGTTGTGAATCCACCTTTCAGATGAGGTCTCTTCCAAGCCTCTCGGAGGTCGTGCGGCTGAAAGGCGAGCGTCAAAGCATTCCGTTTGGCCCCAGTAGTAGGCCTTTATTGACTAAATTGTAACATGACGACCTCTGTGATTTTGGCAGAACTTTTGAACCCTTACGTTTGAGCTAGTGGGCTGACGTTCGACACACTCGATCGTTGTGAATCCACCTTGCAGGGGAGGTCTCCCCCAAGTCTCTGGATGGTTGTGGGGGCCGAGCGGCGACTGTCAATGCATTCCATTTTGCTCCAGTAGTAGGAATTTATTAACCAAATTGTAACATGACGACCAATGTGATTTCGGCAGAACTTTTGAACCCTTAAGTTTGAGCAAGTGGGCTGACGTTCGACACAATCGATCATTGTGAATCCACCTTTCAGATGAGGTCTCTTCCAAGCCTCTGGACGGTTGTGGGGCCGAGCGGAGACCGTCAAAGCATTCTGTTTCGCTACAGTAGTAGGCCTTTATTGACGAAATTGTTCCCTTACGACCTATGTGATTTCGGCAGAACGTTTGAACCCTTAAGTTTGAGCTCGTGGGCTGAAGTTCGACACAATCGATCATTGTGAATCCACCTTTCAGATGAGGTCTCTTCCAAGCCTCTCGGAGGTCGTGCGGCTGAAATGCAACCGTCAAGGCATTCCGTTTCGCTCCAGTAGTTGGCCTTTATTGACTCAATTGAAACAAAACGACCTATGTGATTTCGGCAAACTTTTGAAACCTTATGTTTGAGCTAGTGGGCTGACGTTCCATACACTCAATCGGTGTGAATCCACCTTTCAGGGGAGGTCTCCCCCAAGTCTCTGGGCGGTTGTGGGGCCGAGCGGCGACTGTCAAAGCATTCGATTTCGCTCCAACAGTAGGCCTTTATTGACGAAATTGTACCATGACTACCTATGTGATTTCGGCAGAACGTTTGAACCCTTAGGTTTGAGCTAGTGGGCTGACGTTCGACACTCTCAGTCGTTGTGAATCCACCTTTCAGGGGAGGTGTCCCCCAAGTCTCTGGACGGTTGTGGGGCTGAGCGGCGACCGTCAAAGCATTCAGTTTCGCTCCAATTGTAGGCCTTTATTGACTAAATTGTAACATGACGACCTATGTGATATCGGCAGAACGTTTGAATCCTTAAGATTGAGCTCGTGGGCTGATGTTCGAAACAATCGATCGTTGTGAATCCACCTTTCAGATGAGGTCTCTTCCAAGCCTCTGGACGGTTGTGGGGCCGAGCGGCGACTGTAAAAGCATTCCGTTTCGCTCCAGTCGTAGGCCTTTATTGACTAAATTGTAACATGACGACCTATGTGATTTCGGCAGAACCTTTCAACCCTTAAGTTTGAGCTAGTGGGTTTACTTTCGACACAATCGTTCGTTGTGAATCCACCTTTGAGGGGAGGTCTCCCCCAAGTCTCTGGACGGTTGTGGGGCCGAGCTGAGACTGTCGAAGCATTCCGTTTCGCTCCAGTCGTAGGCCTTTATTGACTAAATTGTAACATAACGATATATGTGATTTCGGCAGAACGTTTGAACCCTTATGTTTGAGCTAGTGAGCTGACCTTCGATACACTCAATCGTTGTGAATCCACCTTTCAGGGGAGGTCTCCCCGAAGACTCTGGACAGTTGTGGGGCCGAGTGGCGACCGTCAAAGCATTCCGTTTCGCTCCAGCAGTAGGCCATTATTGACGAAATTGTAACATGATGACCAATGTGATTTGGGCAGAACTTTTGAGCCCTTAGGTTTGAGCTCGTGGGCTGACGTTCGACTCACTCGATCGTTGTGAATCCACCTTTCAGGGGAGGTCTCTTCCAAGCCTCTTGGAGGTCATGCGGCTGAAGGGCGAGCGTCAAAGCATTCCGTTTTGCCCCAGAAGTCGCCCTTTATTGACTAAATTGTAACATGACGACCGATGTGATTTCGGCAGAACTTTAGAACACTTAAGTTTGAGCTAGTGAGCTGACCTTCGATACACTCGATCGTTGTGTATCCACCTTTCAGGGGAGGTCTCCATCATTTCTCTGGACGGTTGTGGGGCCGAGCGGCGAAGCATTCCGTTTTGCCCCAGGAGTCGACCTTTATTGACTAAATTGTAACATGACGACCTTTGTGATAATGGCAGAAATTTTGAACCCTTAAGTTTGACCAAGTGGGCTGATGTTCGACACACTCGATCGTTGTGAATCCACCTTTCAGGGGAGGTCTCCCCCAATTCTCTGGGCAGTTGTGGGGCCGAGCGGCAACCGTCAAAGCATTCAGTTTCGCTCGAGTCGTAGGCCTTTATTGCCTTAATTGTAACATGACGACCTGTGAGATTTCGGCAGAACTTTTGAACCCTTAAGTTTGAGCGAGTGGGCTGAAGTTCAACACACTCGATCGTTGTGAATCCACCTTTCAGATGAGGTCTCCCCCAAGTCTCTGGATGGTTGTTGGGCCGAGCGGCGACTGTCAAAGCATTCCTTTTCGCTCCAGTAGTAGGCCTTTATTGACTAAATTGTAACATGACGACCGATGTGATTTCGGCAGAACTTTAGAACCCTGAGGTTTGAGCTAGTGGGCTGACGTTCGACACAATCGTTCGTTGTGAATCCACCTTTCAGGGGAGGTCTCCCCCAATTATCTGGGCGGTTGTGGGGCCGAGCGGCGACCGTCAAAGCATTCAGTTTCGCTCCAGTCGTAGGCCTTTATTGACTAAATTGTACGATGACGACCTATGTGATTTCGGCAGAACTTTTGAACCCTGAGGTTTGAGCTAGTGGGCTGATGTTCGACACACTCAATCGTTATGAATCCAACTGTCAGGGGAGGTTTCTTCCAACCCTCTTGGAGGTCGTGCGGCTGAAAGGCGAGCGTCAAAGCATTCCGTTTTGCCCCAGGAGTCGACCTTTATTGACTAAATTGTAACATGACGACCTATGTGATATCGGCAGAACGTTTGAATCCTTAAGATTGAGCTCGTGGGCTGATGTTCGACACAATCGATCGTTGTGAATCCACCTTTCAGAAGAGGTCTCTTCCAAGCCTCTGGACGGTTGTGGGGCCGAGCGGCGACTATAAAAGCATTCCGTTTCGCTCCAGTCGTAGGCCTTTATTGACTAAATTGTAACATGACGACCTATGTGATTTCGGCAGAACCTTTCAACCCTTAAGTTTGAGCTAGTGGGTTGACGTTCGACACAATCGTTCTTTGTGAATCCACCTTTCAGGGGAGGTCTCCCCCAATTATCTGGGCGGTTGTGGGGCCGAGCGGCGACCGTCAAAGCATTCAGTTTCGCTCCAGTCGTAGGCCTTTATTGACTAAATTGTACGATGACGACCTATGTGATTTCGGCAGAACTTTTGAACCCTGAGGTTTGAGCTAGTGGGCTGACGTTCGACACACTCAATCGTTATGAATCCAACTGTCAGGGGAGGTTTCTTCCAACCCTCTTGGAGGTCGTGCGGCTGAAAGGCGAGCGTCAAAGCATTCCGTTTTGCCCCAGGAGTCGACCTTTATTGACTAAATTGTAACATGACGACCTATGTGATATCGGCAGAACGTTTGAATCCTTAAGATTGAGCTCGTGGGCTGATGTTCGACACAATCGATCGTTGTGAATCCACCTTTCAGATGAGGTCTCTTCCAAGCCTCTGGACGGTTGTGGGGCCGAGCGGCGACTGTAAAAGCATTCCGTTTCGCTCCAGTCGTAGGCCTTTATTGACTAAATTGTAACATGACGACCTATGTGATTTTGGCAGAACGTTTGAACCCTTATGTTTGAGCTAGTGAGCTGACCTTCGATACACTCAATCGTTGTGAATCCACCTTTCAGGGGAGGTCTCCCCGAAGACTCTGGACAGTTGTGGGGCCGAGCGGCGACCGTCAAAGCATTCAGTTTCGCTCCAGTCGTAGGCCTTTATTGACGAAATTGTAACATGACGACCTATGTGATTTCGGCAGAACTTTTTAACCCTTAAGTTTGAGCGAGTGGGCTGACGTTCGACACAATCGTTCGTTGTGAATCCACCTTTCAGATGAGGTCTCTTCCAAGCTTCTCGGAGTTCGTGCGGCTGAAAGGCGAGCGTCAAAGCATTCCGTTTGGCCCCAGTAGTAGGCCTTTATTGACTAAATTGTAACATGACGACCTATGTGATTTTGGCAGAACTTTTGAACCCTTACGTTTGAGCTAGTGGGCTGACGTTCGACACACTCGATCGTTGTGAATCCACCTTGCAGGGGAGGTCTCCCCCAAGTCTCTGGATGGTTGTGGGGGCCGAGCGGCGACTGTCAAAGCATTCCATTTTGCTCCAGTAGTAGGACTTTATTGACGAAATTGTAACATGACGACCAATGTGATTTCGGCAGAATTTTTGAACACTTAAGTTTGAGCTCGTGGGCTGACATTCGACACACTCGATCGTTGTTAATCCACCTTTCAGATGAGGTCTCTTCCAAGCCTTTCGGAGGTTATGCGGCCAAAAGGCGAGCGTCAAAGCATTCCGTTTGGCTCCAGTAGTAGGCCTTTATTGACTAAATTGTAACATGACGACCTATGTGATTTCGGCAGAACTTTTGAACCCTTAAGTTTGAGCAAGAAGGCTGACGTTCGACACACTCGATCGTTGTGAATCCACCTTTCAGGGGAGGTCTCCCCCAAGTCTCTGGACGGTTGTGGGGCCGAGCGGCGACTGTCGAAGCATTCCGTTTCGCTCCAGTAGTAGGCCTTTATTGACTAAATTGTAACATGACGACCTATGTGATTTCGGCAGAACTTTTGAACCCTTAAGTTTGAGCTAGTGGGCTGACGTTCGACACACTCGATTCGTTGTGAATCCACCTTTCAGAGGGAGGTCTCCCCCAAGTCTCTGGACGGTTGTGGGGCCGAGCTGCGACTGTCGAAGCATTCCGTTTCGCTCCAGTAGTAGGCCTTTATTGACTAAATTGTAACATGACGACCTATGTGATTTTGGCAGAACTTTTGAACCCTTACGTTTGAGCTAGTGGGCTGACGTTCGACACACTCGATCGTTGTGAATCCACCTTGCAGGAGAGGTCTCCCCAAAGTCTCTGGATGGTTGTGGGGCCGAGCGGCAACTGTCAAAGCATTCCGTTTCGCTCCAGTGGTAGGCCTTTATTGACTAAATTGAAACATGACGACCTATGTGATTTCGGCAGAACTTTTGAACACTTAAGTTTGAGCTTGTGGGCTGACGTTCGACACAATCGTTCGTTGTGAATCCACCTTTCAGATGAGGTCTCTTCCAAGCTTCTCGGAGGTCGTGCGGCTGAAAGGCGAGCGTCAAAGCATTCCGTTTGGCCCCAGTAGTAGGCCTTTATTGACTAAATTGTAACATAACGACCTATGTGATATTGGCAGAACTTTTGAACCCTTACGTTTGAGCTAGTGGGCTGACGTTCGACACACTCGATCGTTGTGAATCCACCTTGCAGGGGAGGTCTCCACCAAGTCTCTGGATGGTTGTGGGGGCCGAGCGGCGACTGTCAAAGCATTCCATTTTGCTCCAGTAGTTGGACTTTATTGACGAAATTGTAACATGACGACCAATGTGATTTCTGTAGAATTTTTGAACTCTTAAGTTTGAGCTCGTGGGCTGACATTCGACACACTTGATCGTTGTTAATCCACCTTTCAGATGAGGTCTCTTCCAAGCCTTTCGGAGGTTATGCGGCCAAAAGGCGAGCGTCAAAACATTCCGTTTGGCTCCAGTAGTAGGCCTTTATTGACGAAATTGTAACATGACGACCTATGTGATTTCGGCAGAACTTTTGAACCCTTAAGTTTGAGCAAGAAGGCTGACGTTCGACACAATCGATCGTTGTGAATCCACCTTTAAGATGAGGTCTCTTCCAAGCCTCTCTGAGGTCGTGCGGCCAAAAGGCGAGCGTCAAAGCATTCCGTTTTCCTCCAGTAGTAGGCCTTTATTGACGAAATTGTAACATGACGACCAATGTGATTTCGGCAGAACTTTTGAACCCTTAAGTTTGAGCTAGTGGGCTGACGTTCGACACAATCGATCGTTGTGAATCCACCTTTCAGATGAGGTCTCTTCCAAGCCTCTCGGAGGTCGTGCGGGCCGAAGCGGCGAGCTGTCAAAGCATTCCGTTTCGCTCCAGTAGTAGGCCTTTATTGACTAAATTGTAACATGACGACCTATGTGATTTTGGCAGAACTTTTGAACCCTTAAGTTTGAGCTAGTGGGCTGACGTTCGACACACTCGATCGTTATGAATCCACCTTTCAGGGGACGTCTCCCCCCAGTCTCTGGACAGTTGTGGGGCCGAGCGGCGACCGTCAAAGCATTCAGTTTCGCTCTCAGTAGTAGGCCTTTATTGACTAAATTGTAACATGACGACCTATGTGATTTCGGCAGAACTTTTGAACCCTTAAGGTTTGAGCTAGTGGGCTGACGTTCGACACACTCGATCGTTGTGAATCCACCTTTCAGGGAGGTCTGCCCCAAAGCTCTGGACGATTGTGGGGCCGAGCGGCGACTGTCAAAGCATTCCGTTTCGCTCCAGTAGTAGGCCTTTATTGACTAAATTGTAACATGACGACCTATGTGATTTCTGGCAGAACTTTTGAACCCTTAAGTTTGAGCTAGTGGGCTGACGTTCGACACACTCGATCGTTGTGAATCCACCTTTCAGGGGAGGTCTCCCCCAAGTCTCTGGACGGTTGTGGGGCCGAGCGGCGACCGTCAAAGCATTCAGTTTCGCTCCAGTAGTAGGCCTTTATTGACTAAATTGTAACATGACGACCTATGTGATTTCGGCAGAACTTTTGAACCCTTAAGTTTGAGCTAGTGGGCTGACGTTCGACACAATCGATCGTTGTGAATCCACCTTTCAGGGGAGGTCTCCCCCAAGTCTCTGGATGGTCGTGGGCCGAGCGGCGACCGTCAAAGCATTCCGTTTCGCTCCAGTAGTAGGCCTTTATTGACTAAATTGTAACATGACGACCTATGTGATTTCGGCAGAACTTTTTAACCCTTAAGTTTTAGCTAGTGGGCTGACGTTCGACACACTCGATCGTTGTGAATCCACCTTCCAGGGGAGGTCTCCGCCAAGTCTCTGGACGGTTGTGGGGCCGAGCGGCGACCATCAAAGCATTCAGTTTCGATCCAGTAGTAGCCCTTTATTGACAAAATTGTATAATGAAGACCTGTGTGATTTCGGCAGAACTTTTAAACACTTAAGTTTGAGCTAGTGGGCTGACGTTCGAAACAATCGTTCGGTGTGAATCCACCTTTCAGATGAGGACTCTTCCAAGCCTCTCGGAGGTTGTGCGTCCGAAAGGCGAGCGTCAAAGCATTTCGTTTGGCCCCAGTAGTAGGCCTTTATTGTCTAAATTGTAACATGACGACCTGTGTGATTTCGGCAGAACGTTTGAACCCTTAAGTTTGAGCTCGTGGGCTGACGTTCGACACACTCGATCGTTGTGAATCCACCTTGCAGGAGAGGTCTCTTCCAATCCTCTCGGAGGTTGTGCGGCCGAAAGGCGAACGTCAAAGCATTGCGTTTCGCTCCAGTAGTAGGCCTTTATTGACTAAATTGTAACATGACGACCTATGTGATTTTGGCAGAACTTTTGAACCCTTACGTTTGAGCTAGTGGGCTGACGTTCGACACACTCGATCATTGTGAATCCACCTTGCAGGAGAGGTCTCCCCCAAGTCTCTGGATGGTTGTGGGGCTGAGCGGCAACTGTCAAAGCATTCCGTTTCGCTCCAGTGGTAGGCCTTTATTGACTAAATTGAAACATGACGACCTATGTGATTTCGGCAGAACTTTTGAACCCTTAAGTTTGAGTTCGTGGGCTGATGTTCGACACCCTCAATCGTTGTGAATCCACCTTTCAGATGAGGTCTCTTCCAAGCCTCTCGGAGGTTAGTGCGGCCGAAAGGCGAGCGTCAAAGCATTCCGTTTCGCTCCAGTAGTAGGCCTTTATTGACTAAATTGTAACATGACGACCTATGTGATTTTGGCAGAACTTTTGAACCCTTAAGTTTGAGCAAGAAGGCTGACGTTCGACACAATCGATCGTTGTGAATCCACCTTTAAGATGAGGTCTCTTCCAAGCCTCTCTGAGGTCGTGCGGCCAAAAGGCGAGCATCAAAGCATTCCGTTTGGCTCCAGTAGTAGGCCTTTATTGACTAAATTGAAACATGACGACCTATGTGATTTCGGCAGAACTTTTGAACACTTAAGTTTGAGCTTGTGGGCTGACGTTCGACACAATCGTTCGTTCTGAATCCACCTTTCAGATGAGGTCTCTTCCAAGCCTCTTGGAGGTCGTGCGGCTGAAAGGCGAGCGTCAAAGCATTCTGTTTGGCCCCAGTAGTAGGCCTTTATTGACTAAATTGTAACATGACGACCTATGTGATTTTGGCAGAACTTTTGAACCCTTACGTTTGAGCTAGTGGGCTGACGTTCGACACACTCGATCGTTATGAATCCACCTTTCAGGGGACGTCTCCCGCCAGTCTCTGGACAGTTGTGGGGCCGAGCGGCGACCGTCAAAGCATTCAGTTTCGCTCTAGTGGTAGGCCATTATTGACTAAATTTCAACATGACGACCTATGTGATTTCGGCAGAACTTTTGAACCCTTAAGTTTGAGCTAGTAGGCTGATGTTCGACACAATCATTCGGTGTGAATCCACCTTTCATATGAGGTCTCTTCCAATCCTCTCGGAGTTTGTGCGGCCGAAAGGCGAACGTCAAAGCATTGCGTTTCGCTCCAGTAGTAGGCCTTTATTGACTAAATTGAAACATGACGACCTATGTGATTTCGGCAGAACTTTTGAACCCTTAAGTTTGAGTTCGTGGGCTGATGTTCGACACCCTCAATCGTTGTGAATCCACCTTTCAGATGAGGTCTCTTCCAAGCCTTTCGGAGGTTATGCGGCAAAAAGGCGAGCGTCAAAGCATTCCGTTTGGCTCCAGTAGTAGGCCTTTATTGACTAAATTGTAACATGACGACCTATGTGATTTTGGCAGAACTTTTGAACCCTTAAGTTTGAGCAAGAAGGCTGACGTTCGACACAATCGATCGTTGTGAATCCACCTTTCAGATGAGGTCTCTTCCAAGCCTCTCTGAGGTCGTGCGGCCGAAAGGCGAGCGTCAAAGCATTCCGTTTCGCTCCAGTAGTAGGCCTTTATTGACTAAATTGTAACATGACGACCTATGTGATTTCGGCAGAACTTTTGAACCCTTAAGTTTGAGCTAGTGGGCTGACGTTCGACACAATCGATCGTTGTGAATCCACCTTTCAGATGAGGTCTCTTCCAAGCCTCTCGGAGGTCGTGCGGCCGAAAGGCGAGCGTCAAAGCATTCCGTTTGGCTCCAGTAGTAGGCCTTTATTGACTAAATTGTAACATGACGACCTATGTGATTTCGGCAGAACTTTTGAACCCTTAAGTTTGAGCTAGTGGGCTGACGTTCGACACAATCGATCGTTGTGAATCCACCTTTCAGGGAGGTCTCCCCCAAGTCTCTGGATGGTTCGTGGGGCCGAGCGCGACTGTCAAAGCATTCAGTTTCGCTCCAGTAGTAGGCCTTTATTGACTAAATTGTAACATGACGACCTATGTGATTTCGGCAGAACTTTTGAACCCTTAAGTTTGAGCTAGTGGGCTGACGTTCGACACAATCGATCGTTGTGAATCCACCTTTCAGATGAGGTCTCTCCAAGTCCTCTGGAGGTTGTGGGGCCGAAGCGGCGAGCGTCAAAGCATTCCGTTTCGCTCCAGTAGTAGGCCTTTATTGACTAAATTGTAACATGACGACCTATGTGATTTCGGCAGAACTTTTGAACCCTTAAGTTTGAGCTAGTGGGCTGACGTTCGACACACTCGATCGTTGTGAATCCACCTTTCAGGGGAGGTCTCCCCCAAGTCTCTGGATGGTTGTGGGGCCGAGCGGCGACTGTCAAAGCATTCCATTTGGCTCCAGTAGTAGGCCTTTATTGACTAAATTGAAACATGACGACCTATGTGATTTCGGCAGAACTTTAGAACACTTAAGTTTGAGCTTGTGGGCTGACGTTCGACACACTCGATCGTTGTGAATCCACCTTTCAGAGGAGGTCTCTCCCAAGTCTCTCGGAGGTTGTGGGGCCGAGCGGCGACGTCAAAGCATTCCGTTTCGCTCCAGTAGTAGGCCTTTATTGACTAAATTGTAACATGACGACCTATGTGATTTCGGCAGAACTTTTGAACCCTTAAGTTTGAGCTAGTGGGCTGACGTTCGACACACTCGATCGTTGTGAATCCACCTTTCAGAGGAGGTCTCTCCCAAGTCTCTGGAGGTTGTGGGGCCGAGCGGCGACCGTCAAAGCATTCCGTTTCGCTCCAGTAGTAGGCCTTTATTGACTAAATTGTAACATGACGACCTATGTGATTTTGGCAGAACTTTTGAACCCTTACGTTTGAGCTAGTGGGCTGACGTTCAACACAGTCGATCATTGTGAATCCACCTTTCAGATGAGGTCTTTTCCAAACCTCTGGACGGTTGTGGGCCCGAGCGGAGACCGTCAAAGCATTCCGTTTCGCTCCAGTAGTAGGCCTTTATTGACGAAACTGTAACATGACGACCAATGTGATTTCGGCAGAACTTTTCAACCCTTAAGTTTGAGCTCGTGGGCTGACGTTCGACACAATCGATCGTTGTGAATCCACCTTTCAGATGAGGTCTCTTCCAAGCCTTTCGGAGGTTATGCGGCCAAAAGGCGAGCGTCAAAGCATTCCGTTTGGCTCCAGTAGTAGGCCTTTATTGACGAAATTGTAACATGACGACCTATGTGATTTCGGCAGAACTTTTGAACCCTTAAGTTTGAGCAAGAAGGCTGACGTTCGACACAATCGATCGTTGTGAATCCACCTTTCAGATGAGGTCTCTTCCAAGCCTCTCGGAGGTTGTGTGGCCGAAAGGCGAGCGTCAAAGCATTCCGTTTCGCTCCAGTAGTAGCCCTTTATTGACTAAATTGTAACATGAAGACCTGTGTGATTTCGGCAGAACTTTTGAACCCTTAAGTTTGAGCTAGTGGGCTGACGTTCGACACACTCGATCGTTGTGAATCCACCTTTCAGGGGAGGTCTCCCCCAAGTCTCTGGATGGTTCGTGGGGCCGAGCGGCGACTGTCAAAGCATTCCGTTTCGCTCCAGTAGTAGGCCTTTATTGACTAAATTGTAACATGACGACCTATGTGATTTCGGCAGAACTTTTGAACCCTTAAGTTTGAGCTAGTGGGCTGACGTTCGACACACTCGATCGTTGTGAATCCACCTTTCAGAGGAGGTCTCTCCCAAGCTCTCTGGACGGTTGTGGGGCCGAAGCGGCGACGTCAAAGCATTCCGTTTCGCTCCAGTAGTAGGCCTTTATTGACTAAATTGTAACATGACGACCTATGTGATTTCGGCAGAACTTTTGAACCCTTAAGTTTGAGCTAGTGGGCTGACGTTCGACACACTCGATCGTTGTGAATCCACCTTTCAGGGGAGGTCTCCCCCAAGTCTCTGGACGGTTGTGGGGCCGAGCGGCGACTGTCAAAGCATTCAGTTTCGCTCCAGTAGTAGGCCTTATTGACTAAATTGTAACATGACGACCTATGTGATTTCGGCAGAACTTTTGAACCCTTAAGTTTGAGCTAGTGGGCTGACGTTCGACACAATCGATCGTTGTGAATCCACCTTTCAGGGAGGTCTCTTCCCAAGCTCTCTGGAGGTTGTGCGGCCGAAAGGCGAGACGTCAAAGCATTCCGTTTCGCTCCAGTAGTAGGCCTTTATTGACTAAATTGTAACATGACGACCTATGTGATTTCGGCAGAACTTTTGAACCCTTAAGTTTGAGCTCGTGGGCTGACGTTCGACACACTCGATCGTTGTGAATCCACCTTTCAGATGAGGTCTCCTCCAAGTCCTCTGGATGGTTGTGGGGCCTGAAGCGGCGACTGTCAAAGCATTCCGTTTCGCTCCAGTAGTAGGCCTTTATTGACTAAATTGTAACATGACGACCTATGTGATTTCGGCAGAACTTTTGAACCCTTAAGTTTGAGCTAGTGGGCTGACGTTCGACACAATCGATCGTTGTGAATCCACCTTTCAGAGGAGGTCTCTCCCAAGCTCTCTGGAGGTTCGTGGGGCCGAAGGCGAGCGTCAAAGCATTCCGTTTCGCTCCAGTAGTAGGCCTTTATTGACTAAATTGTAACATGACGACCTATGTGATTTCGGCAGAACTTTTGAACCCTTAAGTTTGAGCTAGTGGGCTGACGTTCGACACACTCGATCGTTGTGAATCCACCTTTCAGGGGAGGTCTCCCCCAAGTCTCTGGACGGTTGTGGGGCCGAGCGGCGACCGTCAAAGCATTCAGTTTCGCTCCAGTAGTAGGCCTTTATTGACTAAATTGTAACATGACGACCTATGTGATTTCGGCAGAACTTTTGAACCCTTAAGTTTGAGCTAGTGGGCTGACGTTCGACACAATCGATCGTTGTGAATCCACCTTTCAGGGGAGGTCTCCCCCAAGTCTCTGGATGTTCGTGGGGCCGAGCGGCGACTGTCAAAGCATTCCGTTTCGCTCCAGTAGTAGGCCTTTATTGACTAAATTGTAACATGACGACCTATGTGATTTCGGCAGAACTTTTGAACCCTTAAGTTTGAGCTAGTGGGCTGACGTTCGACACACTCGATCGTTGTGAATCCACCTTTCAGGGGAGGTCTCCCCCAAGTCTCTGGATGGTTGTGGGGCCGAGCGGCGACCGTCAAAGCATTCCGTTTCGCTCCAGTAGTAGGCCTTTATTGACTAAATTGTAACATGACGACCTATGTGATTTCGGCAGAACTTTTGAACACTTAAGTTTGAGCTAGTGGGCTGACGTTCGACACAATCGATCGTTGTGAATCCACCTTTCAGGGGAGGTCTCTCCCAAGCTCTCTGGAGGTCGTGGGGCCGAGCAGGCGAGCGTCAAAGCATTCAGTTTCGCTCCAGTAGTAGGCCTTTATTGACTAAATTGTAACATGACGACCTATGTGATTTCGGCAGAACTTTTGAACCCTTAAGTTTGAGCTAGTGGGCTGACGTTCGACACACTCGATCGTTGTGAATCCACCTTTCAGGGGAGGTCTCCCCCAAGTCTCTGGATGGTCGTGGGGCCGAGCGGCGACTGTCAAAGCATTCCGTTTCGCTCCAGTAGTAGGCCTTTATTGACTAAATTGTAACATGACGACCTATGTGATTTCGGCAGAACTTTTGAACCCTTAAGTTTGAGCAAGTGGGCTGACGTTCGACACACTCGATCGTTGTGAATCCACCTTTCAGGGGAGGTCTCCCCCAAGTCTCTGGACGGTTGTGGGGCCGAGCGGCGACCGTCAAAGCATTCAGTTTCGCTCCAGTAGTAGGCCTTTATTGACTAAATTGTAACATGACGACCTATGTGATTTCGGCAGAACTTTTGAACCCTTAAGTTTGAGCTAGTGGGCTGACGTTCGACACTATCGATCGGTGTGATTCCACCTTTCAGGGAAGGTCTCCCCCAAGTCTCTGGATGGTCGTGGGGCCGAGCGACGACTGTCAAAGCATTCCGTTTCGCTCCAGTAGTAGGCCTTTATTGACGAAATTGTAACATGACGACCTATGTGATTTTGGCAGAACTTTTTAACCCTTAAGTTTGAGATAGTGGGCTGACGTTCGACACACTCGATCGTTGTGAATCCTCCTTTCACGGGAGGTCTCCCCCAAGTCTCTGGATGGTCGTGGGGCCGAGCAGCGAGTGTCAAAGCATTCAGTTTCGCTCCAGTAGTAGGCCGTTATTGACTAAATTGTAACATGACGACCTATGTGATTTCTGGCAGAACTTTTGAACCCTTAAGTTTGAGCTAGTGGGCTGACGTTCGACACACTCGATCGTTGTGAATCCACCTTTCAGGGGAGGTCTCCCCCAAGTCTCTGGATGTTCGTGGGGCCGAGCGGCGACTGTCAAAGCATTCCGTTTCGCTCCAGTCGTAGGCCTTTATTGACGAAATTGTCACATGACGACCTCTGTGATTTTGGCAGAACTTTTGAACCCTTAAGTTTGAGCTAGTGCGCTGACGTTTGACACAGTCGATCGATGTGAATCCACCTGTCAGGGGAGGTCTCCCCCAAGTCTCTGGACGGTTGTGGGGCCGAGCGGCGACCGTCAAAGCATTCAGTTTCGCTCCAGGAGTAGGCCTTTATTGACTAAATTGTAACATGACGACCTATGTGATTTCGGCAGAACTTTTGAACACTTAAGTTTGAGCTAGTGGGCTGACGTTCGACACAATCGATCGTTGTGAATCCACCTTTCAGATGAGGTCTCTTCCAAGCCTCTTGGATGTCGTGCGGCTGAAAGGCGAGCGTCAAAGCATTCAGTTTTGCCCCAGTAGTCGCCCTTTATTGACTAAATTGTAACATGACGACCGATGTGATTTCGGCAGAACTTTTGAACCCTTAAGTTTGAGCTAGTGGGCTGACGTTCGACACACTCGATCGTTGTGAATCCACCTTTCAGGGGAGGTCTCCCCCAAGTCTCTGGACGGTTGTGGGGCCGAGCGGCGACCGTCAAAGCATTCAGTTTCGCTCCAGTAGTAGGCCTTTATTGACTAAATTGTAACATGACGACCTATGTGATTTCGGCAGAACTTTTGAACCCTTAAGTTTGAGCTAGTGGGCTGACGTTCGACACACTCGATCGTTGTGAATCCACCTTTCAGGGGAGGTCTCCCCCAAGTCTCTGGATGGTCGTGGGGCCGAGCGGCGACTGTCAAAGCATTCCGTTTCGCTCCAGTCGTAGGCCTTTATTGACTAAATTGTAACATGACGACCTATGTGATTTCGGCAGAACTTTTGAACCCTTAAGTTTGAGCTAGTGGGCTGACGTTCGACACACTCGATCGTTGTGAATCCACCTTTCAGGGGAGGTCTCCCCCAAGTCTCTGGACGGTTGTGGGGCCGAGCGGCGACCGTCAAAGCATTCAGTTTCGCTCCAGTAGTAGGCCGTTATTGACAATAATGTAACATGACGACCGATGTGATTTCTGCAGAACGTTTGAACAGTTAAGTTTGAGCTAGTGGGCTGACTTTCGACAGAATCGATCGTTGTGAATCCACCTTTCAGGGGAGGTCTCCCCAAGTCTCTGGATGTTCGTGGGGCCGAGCGGCGACTGTCAAAGCATTCCGTTTCGCTCCAGTAGTAGGCCTTTATTGACGAAATTGTAACATGACGACCTATGTGATTTTGGCAGAACTTTTTAACCCTTAAGTTTGAGCTAGTGGGGTGAAGTTCGACACACTCGATCGTTGTGAATCCACCTTTCAGGGAAGGTCTCCCCCAAGTCTCTGGATGGTCGTGGGGCCGAGCGGCGACTGTCAAAGCATTCCGTTTCGCTCCAGTAGTAGGCCTTTATTGACTAAATTGTAACATGACGACCTATGTGATTTCGGCAGAACTTTTGAACCCTTAAGTTTGAGCTAGTGGGCTGACGTTCGACACATCGATCGTTGTGAATCCACCTTTCAGGGGAGGTCTCCCCAAGTCTCTGGATGTTCGTGGGGCCGAGCGGCGACTGTCAAAGCATTCCGTTTCGCTCCAGTAGTAGGCCTTTATTGACTAAATTGTAACATGACGACCTATGTGATTTCGGCAGAACTTTTGAACCCTTAAGTTTGAGCTAGTGGGCTGACGTTCGACACACTCGATCGTTGTGAATCCACCTTTCAGGGGAGGTCTCCCCCAAGTCTCTGGACGGTTCGTGGGGCCGAGCGGCGACCTGTCAAAGCATTCAGTTTCGCTCCAGTAGTAGGCCTTTATTGACTATATTGTAACATGACGACCTATGTGATTTCTGCAGAACTTTTGAACACTTAAGTTTGAGCTAGTGGGCTGACGTTCGACACACTCGATCGTTGTGAATCCACCTTTCAGGGGAGGTCTCCCCCAAGTCTCTGGATGGTCGTGGGGCCGAGCGAGCGACTGTCAAAGCATTCCGTTTCGCTCCAGTAGTAGGCCTTTATTGACGAAATTGTAACATGACGACCTATGTGATTTTGGCAGAACTTTTTAACCCTTAAGTTTGAGCTAGTGGGCTGACGTTCGACACACTCGATCGTTGTGAATCCACCTTTCAGGGGAGGTCTCCCCCAAGTCTCTGGATGGTCGTGGGGCCGAGCAGCGACTGTCAAAGCATTCAGTTTCGCTCCAGTAGTAGGCCGTTATTGACTATATTGTAACATGACGACCTATGTGATTTCTGCAGAACGTTTGAACACTTAAGTTTGAGCTAGTGGGCTGACGTTCGACACAATCGATCGTTGTGAATCCACCTTTCAGGGGAGGTCTCCCCCAAGTCTCTGGATGTTCGTGGGGCCGAGCGGCGACTGTCAAAGCATTCCGTTTCGCTCCAGTCGTAGGCCTTTATTGACGAAATTGTAACATGACGACCTATGTGATTTTGGCAGAACTTTTGAACCCTTAAGTTTGAGCTAGTGGGCTGACGTTCGACACACTCGATCGTTGTGAATCCACCTTTCAGGGGAGGTCTCCCCCAAGTCTCTGGATGGTTCGTGGGGCCGAGCGGCGACCGTCAAAGCATTCAGTTTCGCTCCAGTAGTAGGCCTTTATTGACTAAATTGTAACATGACGACCTATGTGATTTCGGCAGAACTTTTGAACCCTTAAGTTTGAGCTAGTGGGCTGACGTTCGACACACTCGATCGTTGTGAATCCACCTTTCAGGGGAGGTCTCCCCCAAGTCTCTGGATGTTCGTGGGGCCGAGCGGCGACTGTCAAAGCATTCAGTTTCGCTCCAGTAGTAGGCCTTTATTGACTAAATTGTAACATGACGACCTATGTGATTTCGGCAGAACTTTTGAACCCTTAAGTTTGAGCTAGTGGGCTGACGTTCGACACACTCGATCGTTGTGAATCCACCTTTCAGGGGAGGTCTCCCCCAAGTCTCTGGAGGTTCGTGGGGCCGAGCGGCGACTGTCAAAGCATTCAGTTTCGCTCCAGTAGTAGGCCTTTATTGACGAAATTGTAACATGACGACCTATGTGATTTTGGCAGAACTTTTGAACCCTTAAGTTTGAGCTAGTGGGCTGACGTTCGACACACTCGATCGTTGTGAATCCACCTTTCAGGGAGGTCTCCCCAAGTCTCTGGATGGTCGTGGGGCCGAGCAGCGACTGTCAAAGCATTCAGTTTCGCTCCAGTAGTAGGCCTTTATTGACTAAATTGTAACATGACGACCTATGTGATTTCGGCAGAACTTTTTAACCCTTAAGTTTGAGCTAGTGGGCTGACGTTCGACACACTCGATCGTTGTGAATCCACCTTTCAGGGGAGGTCTCCCCCAAGTCTCTGGATGGTCGTGGGGCCGAGCGGCGACTGTCAAAGCATTCAGTTTCGCTCCAGTAGTAGGCCGTTATTGACTATATTGTAACATGACGACCTATGTGATTTCTGGCAGAACTTTTGAACACTTAAGTTTGAGCTAGTGGGCTGACGTTCGACACACTCGATCGTTGTGAATCCACCTTTCAGGGGAGGTCTCCCCCAAGTCTCTGGATGGTCGTGGGGCCGAGCAGCGACTGTCAAAGCATTCAGTTTCGCTCCAGTAGTAGGCCGTTATTGACTATATTATAACATGACGAACTATGTGATTTATGCAGAAGTTTTGAACCCTTAAGTTTGAGCTAGTGCGCTGACGTTCAACACACTCGATCGTTGTGAATCCACCTTTCAGGGGAGGTCTCCCCCAAGTCTCTGGATGTTCGTGGGGCCGAGCGGCGACTGTCAAAGCATTCAGTTTCGCTCCAGTAGTAGGCCTTTATTGACTAAATTGTAACATGACGACCTATGTGATTTTGGCAGAACTTTTGAACCCTTAAGTTTGAGCTAGTGGGCTGACGTTCGACACACTCGATCGTTGTGAATCCACCTGTCAGGGGAGGTCTCCCCCAAGTCTCTGGATGGTCGTGGGGCCGAGCGGCGACTGTCAAAGCATTCAGTTTCGCTCGAGGAGGAGGCCTTTATTGACTAAATTGTAACATGATGACCAATGTGATTTCGGCAGAACTTTTGAACACTTAAGTTTGAGCTAGTGGGCTGACGTTCGACACTATCGATCGTTGTTATTCCACCTTTCAGATGAGGTCTCTTCCAAGCCTCTTGGAAGTCATGCGGCTGAAAGGCGAGGGTCAAAGCATTCCGTTTTGCCCCAGAAGTCCCCCTGTATTGACTAAATTGTAACATGACGACCGATGTGATTTCGGCAGAACTTTTGAACCCTTAGGTTTGAGCTCGTGGGCTGACGTTCGACAAACTCGATCATTGTGAATCCACCTTTCAGGGGAGGTCTCCCCCAATTCTCTGGACGGTTGTGGGGCCGAGCGGCGACCGTCAAAGCATTCAGTTTCGCTCCAGTCGTAGGCTGTTATTGACTATATTGTAACATGACGACCTATGTGATTTCTGCAGAACGTTTGAACACTTAAGTTTGAGCTAGTGGGCTGACGTTCGACACAATCGATCGTTGTGAATCCACCTTTCAGGGGAGGTCTCCCCCAAGTCTCTGGATGTTCGTGGGGCCGAGCGGCGACTGTCAAAGCATTCCGTTTCGCTCCAGTCGTAGGCCTTTATTGACTAAATTGTAACATGACGACCTATGTGATTTCGGCAGATCTTTTTAACCCTTAAGTTTGAGCTAGTGGGCTGACGTTCGACACACTCGATCGATGTGAATCCACCTTTCAGGGGAGGTCTCCCCCAAGTCTCTTGACGGTTGTGGGGCCGAGCGGCGACCGTCAAAGCATTCAGTTTCGCTCCAGTCGTAGGCTGTTATTGACTATATTGTAACATGACGACCTATGTGATTTCTGCAGAACGTTTGAACACTTAAGTTTGAGCTAGTGGGCTGACGTTCGACACAATCGATCGTTGTGAATCCACCTTTCAGGGGAGGTCTCCCCCAAGTCTCTGGATGTTCGTGGGGCCGAGCGGCACCTGTCAAACCATTCCGTTTCGCTCCAGTCGTAGGCCTTTATTGACTAAATTGTACCATGACGACCTATGTGATTTTCGGCAGATCTTTTTAACCCTTAAGTTTGAGCTAGTGGGCTGACGTTCGACACACTCGATCGTTGTGAATCCACCTGTCAGGGGAGGTCTCCCCCAAGTCTCTGGACGGTTGTGGGGCCGAGCGGCGACCGTCAAAGCATTCAGTTTCGCTCCAGTAGTAGGCCTTTATTGACTAAATTGTAACATGACGACCTATGTGATTTCGGCAGAACTTTTGAACCCTTAAGGTTTGAGCTAGTGGGCTGACGTTCGACACACTCGATCGTTGTGAATCCACCTTTCAGGGGAGGTCTCCCCAAGTCTCTGGATGTTCGTGGGGCCGAGCGGCGACTGTCAAAGCATTCAGTTTCGCTCCAGTAGTAGGCCTTTATTGACTAAATTGTAACATGACGACCTATGTGATTTCGGCAGAACTTTTGAACCCTTAAGTTTGAGCTAGTGGGCTGACGTTCGACACACTCGATCGTTGTGAATCCACCTTTCAGGGGAGGTCTCCCCCAAGTCTCTGGATGTTCGTGGGGCCGAGCGGCGACCTGTCAAAGCATTCCGTTTCGCTCCAGTAGTAGGCCTTTATTGACTAAATTGTAACATGACGACCTATGTGATTTTGGCAGAACTTTTGAACCCTTAAGTTTGAGCTAGTGGGCTGACGTTCGACACACTCGATCGTTGTGAATCCACCTTTCAGGGGAGGTCTCCCCCAAGTCTCTGGACGGTTGTGGGGCCGAGCGGCGACCGTCAAAGCATTCAGTTTCGCTCCAGTAGTAGGCCTTTATTGACTAAATTGTAACATGACGACCTATGTGATTTCTGCAGAACGTTTGAACACTTAAGTTTGAGCTAGTGGGCTGACGTTCGACACAATCGATCGTTGTGAATCCACCTTTCAGGGGAGGTCTCCCCAAAGTCTCTGGATGTTCGTGGGGCCGAGCGGCGACTGTCAAAGCATTCCGTTTCGCCCCAGTAGTAGGCCTTTATTGACGAAATTGTCACATGACGACCTATGTGATTTTGGCAGAACTTTTGAACCCTTAAGTTTGAGCTAGTGGGGTGAAGTCCAACACACTCGATCGTTGTGAATCCACCTGTCAGGGGAGGTCTCCCCCAAGTCTCTGGACGGTTGTGGGGCCGAACGGCGACCGTCAAAGCATTCAGTTTCGCTCCAGTAGTAGGCCTTTATTGACGAAATTGTAACATGACGACCGATGTGATTTTGGCAGAACGTTTTGAACCCTTAGGTTTGAGCTCGTGGGCTGACGTTCGACACATTCGATCGTTGTGAATCTACCTTTCAGGGGATGTCTCCCCCAAGTCTCTGGATGTTCGTGGGGCCGAGCGGCGACTGTCAAAGCATTCCGTTTCGCTCCAGTCGTAGCCCTTTATTGACTAAATTGTAACATGACGACCTCTGTGATTTCGGCAGATCTCTTTAACCCTCAAGTTTGTGCGAGCGGGCTGACGTTCGACACACTCGATCGTTGTGAATCCACCTTTCAGGGGAGGTCTCCCCCAAGTCTCTGGATGTTCGTGGGGCCGAGCGGCGACCTGTCAAAGCATTCCGTTTCGCTCCAGTAGTAGGCCTTTATTGACGAAATTGTCACATGACGACCTATGTGATTTTGGCAGAACTTTTTAACCCTTAAGTTTGAGCTAGTGGGCTGACGTTCGACACACTCGATCGTTGTGAATCCACCTTTCAGGGGAGGTCTCCCCCAAGTCTCTGGACGGTTGTGGGGCCGAGCGGCGACCGTCAAAGCATTCAGTTTCGCTCCAGTAGTAGGCCTTTATTGACGAAATTGTAACATGACGACCTATGTGATTTATGCAGAACTTTTGAACCCTTAAGTTTGAGCTAGTGCGCTGACGTTCAACACACTCGATCGTTGTGAATCCACCTTTCAGGGGAGGTCTCCCCCAAGTCTCTGGACGGTTGTGGGGCCGAACGGCGACCGCCAAAGCATTCAGTTTCGCTCCAGTCGTAGGCCTTTATTGACGATATTGTACCATGACGACCGATGTGATTTTGGCAGAACTTTTGAACCTTGAGGTTTGAGCTAGTGGGCTGACGTTTGACACACTCGATCGTTGTGAATCCACCTGTCAGGGGAGGTCTCCCCCAAGTCTCTGGATGGTCGTGGGGCCGAGCGGCGACTGTCAAAGCATTCAGTTTACGCTCAAGGAGGAGGCCTTTATTGACTAAATTGTAACATGATGACCAATGTGATTTCGACAGAACTTTTGAACACTTAAGTTTGAGCTAGTGGGCTGACGTTCGACACTATCGATCGTTGTTATTCCACCTTTCAGATGAGGTCTCTTCCAAGCCTCTTGGAAGTCATGCGGTTGAAAGGCGAGGGTCAAAGCATTCCGTTTTGCCCCAGAAGTCCCCCTTTATTGACTAAATTGTAACATGACGACTGATGTGATTTCGGCAGAACTTTCGAACCCTTAGGTTTGAGCTAGTGGGGTGAAGTTCGACACACTCGATCGATGTGAATCCACCTTTCAGTGGAGGTCTCCCCCAAGTCTCTTGACGGTTGTGGGACCGAGCGGCGACCGTCAAAGCATTCAGTTTCGCTCCAGTCGTAGGCTGTTATTGACTATATTGTAACATGACGACCTATATGATTTCTGCAGAACGTTTGAACACTTAAGTTTGAGCTAGTGGGCTGACGTTCGACACAATCGATCGTTGTGAATCCACCTTTCAGGGGAGGTCTCCCCAAAGTCTCTGGATGTTCGTGGGGCCGAGCGGCGACTGTCAAATCATTTCGTTTCGCCCCAGTAGTAGGCCTTTATTGACGAAATTGTCACATGACGACCTATGTGATTTTGGCAGGACTTTTGAACCCTTAAGTTTGAGCTAGTGGGGTGAAGTTCGACACACTCGATCGATGTGAATCCACCTTTCAGTGGAGGTCTCCCCCAAGTCTCTTGACGGTTGTGGGGCCGAGCGGCGACCGTCAAAGCATTCAGTTTCGCTCCAGTCGTAGGCTGTTATTGACTATATTGTAACATGACGACCTATGTGATTTCTGCAGAACGTTTGAACACTTAAGTTTGAGCTAGTGGGCTGACGTTCGACACAATCGATCGTTGTGAATCCACCTTTCAGGGGAGGTCTCCCCAAAGTCTCTGGATGTTCGTGGGGCCGAGCGGCGACTCTCAAAGCATTCCGTTTCGCCCCAGTAGTAGGCCTTTATTGACGAAATTGTCACATGACGACCTATGTGATTTTGGCCGGACTTTTTATCCCTTAAGTTTGAGCTAGTGGGCTGACGTTCGACACAATCGATCGTTGTGAATCCACCTTTCAGGGGAGGTCTCCCCAAAGTCTCTGGATGTTCGTGGGGCCGAGCGGCGACTGTCAAATCATTTCGTTTCGCCCCAGTAGTAGGCCTTTATTGACGAAATTGTCACATGACGACCTATGTGATTTTGGCAGAACTTTTGAACCCTTAAGTTTGAGCTAGTGGGGTGAAGTTCGACACACTCGATCGTTGTCAATCCACCTTTCAGGGGAGGTCTCCCCCAAGTCTCTGGATGGTCGTGGGGCCGAGCGGCGACTGTCAAATCATTTCGTTTCGCCCCAGTAGTAGGCCTTTATTGACTAAATTGTAACATGACGACCTCTGTGATTTCAGCAGATCTTTTGAACCCTTAAGTTTGAGCTAGTGGGGTGAAGTCCAACACACTCGATTGTTGTGAATCCACCTTTCAGGGGAGGTCTCCCCCAAGTCTCTTGACGGTTGTGGGGCCAAGCGACGACCGTCAAAGAATTCAGTTTCGCTCCAGTCGGAGGCCTTTATTGACTAAATTGTAACATGACGACCTATGTGATTTCGGCAGAACTTTTGAACACTTACGTTTGAGCTGGTGGGCTGACGTTCGACACTATCGATCGTTGTGATTCCACCTTTCAGATGAGGTCTCTTCCAAGCCTCTTGGAGGTCATGCGGCTGAAAGGCGAGCGTCAAAGCATTCAGTTTTGCCCCAGAAGTCTCCCTTTATTGACTAAATTGTAACATGACGACCTATGTGATTTCGGCAGATCTTTTTAACCCTTATGTTTAAGCTAGTGGGGTGACGTTCGACACAATCGATCGTTGTGAATTCACCTTTCAGGGGAGGTCTCCCCCAAGTCTCTGGATGGTCGTGGGGCCGAGCGGCGACTGTCAAAGGATTCCGTTTCGCTCCAGTAGTAGGCCGTTATTGACTATATTGTAACATGACGACCGATGTGATTTCGGCAGAACTTTTGAACCTTGAGGTTTGAGCTAGTGGGCTGACGTTTGACACACTCGATCGTTGTGAATCCACCTGTCAGGGGAGGTCTCCCCCAAGTCTCTGGATGGTCGTCGGGCCGAGCGGCGACTGTCAAAGCATTCTGTTTCGCTCCAGTAGTAGGCCGTTATTGACTATATTGTAACATGACGACCTATGTGATTTCTGCAGAACGTTTGAATAATTAAGTTTGAGCTAGTGGGCTGACTTTCGACAGAATCGATCGTCGTGAATCCACCTTTCAGGGGAGGTCTCCCCCAAGTCTCTGGACGGTTTTGGGGCCGAGCGGCGACCGTCAAAGCATTCAGTTTCGCTCAAGGAGGAGGCCTTTATTGACTAAATTGTAACATGATGACCAATGTGATTTCGGCAGAACTTTTGAACACTTAATTTTGAGCAAGTGGGCTGACGTTCGACACTATCGATCGTTGTTATTCAACCTTTCAGATGAGGTCTCTTCCAAGCCTCTTGGAAGTCATGCCGCTGAAAGGCGAGGGTCAAAGCATTCCGTTTTGCCCCAGAAGACCCCCTTTATTGACTAAATTGTAACATGACGACCGATGTGATTTCGGCAGAACTTTTGAACCCTTAGGTTTGAGCTCGTGGGCTGACGTTCGACACACTGATTAATTTTTAATTTTTTTATTTTTTGGTTTGTCGGAGTGGAGCACAAAACGACTTTACAGGGTTTTAATAGCCAGAGTGTTCCGGAGACCTGCAGCGGAACGCACATCGACACGGACATTCCCTGCACTGACCATTACATCCATCTGGGCCAACATGTTCAATTGGTATACCGCACCAAAGGTCAGTAATACTGACTTCTAATTACGACACAGAATCATTTTCCCTTGCACAACACTCAATGCAATTTCTCCTTGCGTTTATAGCAGGGACTGTGTGGTGTGTAAAGAGGCACCCGAGGACTACGAACATCTTGTCCTCGGGTGCAGAGCCGTCCGTGAGTTCCGTTCTCGGTTGGAGGATCTCCTCGCAAGGAGGCTGGGCCTGAGACTTCCCCCACCGGTGGCACGTGAGGCTGGTGATCATGATGTTGGGTTTTTCCTTTTTGGTTTCGTCTCATCATCTTTCTCGTCGTCATTATCATTGCAGGCCATCAATAGACCAGTGATCCGGTTACTTCTGTCCATTGCTCGTCACACCGTCATCGTCACGAGGAATATCTACTTGCATGACAAGGGCACCGGCAATCATTGGGCGATCTTCAAGGCTCAAGTTGAATCCCAATTCACTCTCCTACATGCCTGCTCTGCCAGCCGTTTTGTGGACTGTATAGCAAAAAACAATGGGCTTGTGAGAGTTTCGCCGACTGGTCACCTCACTTTTTGTTTTTAGTTTTTTGATTACATGTACATATTGTAAATAATGAATTTTTTGATAATAAAAAAACAAAAAAAAAAAAGAACGCCCAATCTCGTAAGCTAAACGGGCGGGCCTGGTTAGTACTTGGACGGGAGACCGCCTGGGATTACCAGGTGCCGTAAGCTTTTTCACTTTAGATTCTCGTGGAATCGTTTTCTTATCGGTGGTTGACCGAAATTATAATGCAGTCATCCTCTCTCTTATGATTTACCGTCTCTTTATTAGGAGACAGAATCTTCAAGTAGCTTTTTTAAACATCCCGTTTCTCCTTTTCCGACAGTAAAAATAAAATAAAATCGATACACATATATATCTATCTATCTATATATATATATATATATATATATATATATATATATATGTATATATATATTAGTATTACGTGATACGTCACAATTTTATCACATCAGTGCTTTTAATTGGCTTGAGGCTAAGGATACAAAGGTATGGATTTTTAAATGATTCGTAATTATTGCACATTATTGTGTGGACCTCAAAGCCACGGTTTATGAACCCAAACCACTTCCGAGGAATACATTACTGTCAAGTGAAAGGCAGTATTAGTTGGAGGAGATGAGAGAGTAAATTCAATCAGAATCAGCAGAATCAAAATCAGAATCCTCTTTATTTGCCGAGTATGTCAGAAACATACAAGGAATTTTTCTCCGGTAGTTGGAGCCCCTCTCGTGTGACAACGGACAGCCATTTGACAAAAAATACTTTGGAGACATAATCACATTAGACCAAAGTACGGAGAGTCACTCAGCAATAAAAGGTTACCGGGAATGTGATCATGTCGATGCAAATTTTGTGTTATTTTTTTGACAATTGTGCAAATGATGCCGAGTCCTCTCGCAATTTAGAGTAATTTGAAATGACTGATCGAGCAATAATCTGGGACAGTGACAATTGTGCAAAATGTCCAGAGACTTCGAGAAATTTAAGCAGTATAAAGCGAATTGTAGTGCGATAATCTGGAACAGTGTTCATTGTGCAAATGGTGCAGATACTTCTCAAGCACATGAGTAGCCTGTATTGGTCAACAACAGATATGCAAATTGTGCAGAGTGGCGAGACTACTAAAGTGAATGCACGAAAAATTTATAATTGCCCCGACAGAGATGGGACAACAATCTCAAGATAAATTGGCAGCATGTTACAATGCAATTGTAAGTGAACTGTTTAAGAAGTTAACGGCAAGCGGGACGAAGGTGTTGGAATCTCTGCTAGTTTTAGTTTGCATTTTTCGATATCACTTCCCTGGGGGAAGGAGCTGGAAGAAGACAATTATATATTACTCGTGCACTCACTGTATTTGTCTCGACACGCTGCACTATTTGCAGATCTGTTGTTGACCAATACTGGCCACTCATGCAAGTAGAATCTGCTCCAATTGCACACTGATTGAAAAGAACCTGCAACATTTGCACAATAAACATTGTCCCAGATTAACGCACGACTCGCTTGAAGTCTCGGCGCCCTTTGCACAATGGTCATTTCACCGGACTATTGCAATATTAGTCTTTCGAAGTGCTCTAAATGCTAGAGGACTCTGGATCTTTTTGCACAAATGCCAAAAATTAATGTAGGCATTACCAGATAACGAGCAACCCTTAACTGCTCAGTGACTGTTTTCTGTCAATGTCTTTATGTCTCAAAAGTGTTATCTGTCAATTGACTGTCTGTTGTCGTACTAGAGCAGCTCCAACTACCAGAGACAAATTCCTTGTGTGTTTTTTGGAAATTCATGGCAAATAAAGATGATTATGTTTCTGAAGAGTTGGTGACCAGGATGTGGAGGGTCCAAGAGGATTTTGCATGCTCTTGTCTGAGTTTTGGCAGCGTGCCAGTTCTCAAATTCTTGAGTGTTTACTTTTCAAAATCTATGATCTGATCACACATTTGTAGTCTTGAGAATGAGTTCGCATCATCCACACAAAAAAATCCAAAATGGACCAGCCAACAATTGGAGAATAAAGATGACGCGATCCGCTCGAGATATTTTTAATTTTTTTCCCACCCTCCCATTTGGCTTACGGCCATACTACCCTGAGAACGCCTGATCTCGTCCGATCTCGGAAGCTAAGCAGGGGCGGGCCTGGTTAGTAGTTGGATGGGAGACCGCCTGGGAATACCAGGTGCTGTAAGCTTTTTCACTTTAGATTCTCGTGGAATCGTTTTCTTATCGGTGGTTGACCTTAATTATAATGCAGTCATTCTCTCTCTTATGACTTACCGTCTCATTATTAGGAGACAGAATCTTCACGTACCTTTTTTTAAACATCCCGTTTCTCCTTTTCCGACAGTAAAAAAAAACAAAAATATACATATATCTATCTATCTATCTATCTATCTATCTATCTATCTATCTATATATATATATATATATTAGTATCACGTGATACGTCACAATTTTATCACATCAGTGCTTTTAATTAGCTCGAGGCTAAGGATACAAAGGTATGGATTTTAAATTATACGTAATTATTGCACATTATTGTGTGGACGTCAAAGCCACGGTTTATGAACCCGAACCACTTCCGAGGAGTATCTGCAACATTTGCACAACCAACATTGTCCCAGATTATCGCACTCCTCGTCACTTTAAACCGCATTAACTCCTTGAAGTCTCGGCGCCCCAGACTCCAAAGTGTCTGTTGTCGTACTAGAGCGGCTCCAACTCCCGGAGACAAATTCCTCGTGTGTTTTGGACATACTTGGCAAATAAAGATTATTCTGATTCTGATTCTGATCTTTTTTCATTCACCTTTATTCCTTTATGTGCTGGAACCCACATAAACCTGATGCTCGTCTCTAATTAACTTAATCTTTACATTATCTCATCATTCACAAAAAGAACACATCTGACCTTCTTTGCGATACCATGCTTTCTTAAGGACAATAATGCTGATAATGAATCTGAACAGACTACAACCTGCTTTAACCTGTTTTGTTCAAACAACTGTTTCGTGATTGCTGATTCGATTCAAGGACGATATTGGTTCATCTCGAACAGGGTTGTCAAACTCATTTTAGTTCGCGGGCCACATTCACCCCAATTAGATCTCAAGCGGGCCAGACCACAATATTTGTGGTTTCAAAATCCATAAAGGACTATTCAAAAATGTCCCCATTGTTTTGGTCCAATAATTACAAGTACTTGGGAAAAATATTCACATTTATTCATTATTGTCTTGTTGCAAATTATATGAGCAGTCTGAAATTTTTAACCCAACATAATTTCAACAGTATTATGAATGAGTGAGCGTGCGCCATTCAGTTATGCATCTTGTGTATATGTATACATTAAAATTTCAGTTGTGGCTGTGCATAGGGGAATAAAAAAAGCTTCCAACAAACCAGCCTCTTTTGAAGTGAAGTTTTTAACTGAAAATTGTGTAATATTCAATGTCTTAACACATTTCTACAGGAGGTATTTATTTTTATAGAATTGTAGTGTGAACATGGCACACCATTTTATATGAGTGTGCTCCTGAAACTTGGCATCGTTTGGCCTTCACAAGTGCAACAATGCCTTAAGTGTTGTCAATGCACCCTCCAGTGGAATTTCCAACCAAAGTTACTTTTTATTGAAAAATAGCAGTGAATGTCTTCTCCATACTCACGGGCCAGATTCGACACCCTGGCGGGCCGGTTCTGCCCTGCGGGCCGTATGTTTGATCGAGCAGAACCCATTCTCCATCTTATTAACCTTTCATTACTATCAAATGAATTCCCACAAATGTGGAAGATGGTAGTCGTCCCACCCGTCTACAATGGAGACAGCCAGCAACTAAAGGACCATTGCCATCCTTCCACTTGTCTCCAAAGTGCTGGAAAAGATTACTGCTGAGCAAATAATTTAACTGCCATGACACTGATTTTAAAAATCAAGTCCCCGTCAGGGAATCAAACACTGGTCTTCCGCGTGACAGGCTGAGATACTGTCCACTATCCTAACGAGGAGTCCGTTACCTTACCTTCACCTCGTGTCAAGCACATGTCTATGAACCTGAACGCATCGGCAATGCCAGCTAGCGAGGCGGTTTGCTAGTCCTGCTAACGGATAGCATGAGGGCAACAGTTTCAGTCGTGTAGTGGTTGTTATGTTCGCCAAACCCGCGTAAGGTCCCTGTTTGGAAACAAGGCTGATGGGCTTTTTTGTTTTCCCGCAAAGAAGAGCCCCACCAAAAGCGAAAGAGAACATGAACTCAACTCCGTCAGGGAATCAAACCCCAGTTTTCCACATGACAGGCAGAGATACTGTCCACTATACTAACGAGGAGTCTTTTGCCCTACCTTCACCTAGTGTCAAGCACACGTTAATGAACCTGATCGCATCAACAATGCCGGCTGGCGAGGCGGTTTGCTTGTCCTGCTTACGGATAGCATGAGGGCAACAGTTTCAGTCATGTAGTGGTTGTTGTGTTCGCCAAACACGCGTAAGGTCCCTGTTTGGAAACAAGGCTGATGGGCTTTTTTGTTTTCCCGCAAAGAAGAGCCCCACCAAAAGCTAAAGAGCACATGAACTCAACTCTCCATCTTTTCTCACACCCCGAGAGAAACCTTGTTCTGTTCGACTGATCGACTTTGATTCTCAATGAAAATACTCAGAAACCACAGCTGCAGCTAAAAAAGTCCACTGTGACAAAATAAAACTATTCCGGTATAAAAGAGATACAGATGCTCCTTTCTGCTTGACCTAACAGCTGGACAGGACAAAAAAAAGAAGAAAAAAATCAAAAGAAAAGGTTGCTGTACCTGGTATGTATTTATATATTACTTGATTACAGCTCTCTGTTGTTACTTACCGTGAACCAGGTTTGGCATTGCATAACGCACAATCACGAACCACATGTGATTCTAATTCACTGATTGACCAACGGTGTTTTTTTCTGTCAGAGGAGACATGCAAAAAAAAAAGCGGAAGGGCCCCCGAGACACCTAAATGAGAGAGAGGAACGAGGCGGAGTAAAGACGTTGCTTGGCAGGAGGGTCCCAGAAATGGTGACAGTACTTTGTGGTCCTGTTTTTTCTTGACCCTTTTGTGTCCCTGATACGAACAACTGGAAATATGGGATCAGGGGTCGAGGAAGGCAGAACCACAGAGGAGGTCCCAGAGGCGGCAGCAGCAGGCCCGTCAGGGTTCCACAGAAGACGTAAGTCATGCACAAAAGACACTCACTCTCACTCACTCTGTACCTCTCAAAGGTACATATATGTTGTTGACCAATACCGGCCACTCATGCCAGAGTAGCATCTGCTCCATTTGCACACTGATTGAGGAGTATCTGCAACATCACAATCAACATTGTCCCAGATAATCGCACTACTTGTCACTTTAAACTGCATACACTCCTTAAAGTCTCGGCGCCCTTTGCACAATGGTCATTGCACCAGACTATTGCAATATTAGTCTTTTGAACTGCTCTAAGTGATAGAGGACTCTGCTTCTTTTTGCACAATTGTCAAATTATTATTTTTTTTTAATGTACCGGCATTACCAGATAACTAGCAACCCCTTATTGCTCACTGACTGTTTTTTGTCAATGTCTTTATGTCTCAAAAGTGTTCTCTGTCAATTGACTGTCTATTGTCGTACTAGAGCAGCTCCAACTACCGGGGACAAATTCCTTGTGTGTTTTTTGGACATACTTGGCAAATAAAGATGATTCTGATTCTGATTCTGATGCGTGTGGTGTGGGTGAAAAATGGCGGGCAGGATTGAATTTATTTCTGTAATTCATGTAAAGCGCTTTGAGACATGAATGAAAAGCACTGTATAGTTTGATTTATAATAATAAACTGTCACTTTTATCACAGATGAGATACATCCGTGAGGTTGGGGGTGGGGCGTGGGGGGGTGGGGCACGTGGCGGAGAAGCCCATCAAGACCGCCAAGTATGTAGAACATTTGGATATCGTGATTTTCTTTGTCTGTGCTATGATTTAAATATCTTAACAAATCTAAATCGATCAAATGGTTTTGTATCACAAAATATGCTGTTTCCATTGAATAAATTTTTGTCATATGTCATGTATGCCACCATGACAGGGAAGAGAGGGAACGGGAGATGCTCAATTATTTTGAGCGTGTCTCCACTGCGCCACCCTCTGGTACCAGCCCCTGCGCCCCTGAGATTTTTCTTCAAAGCTTGCTTCCTTTCCTCCAACAAGTGCCACCCGGGGGAAAAAAGTCAAATTTCAGACATCAATTATTCCACGAAACATCACAAACCTAATATGATTGAATTGGTGACATTCATTCCAGGAAATGAAGCAGGCTTTTTGTTGTTGATTTAATTTCTACATTTCCCTCAAGTGTTTCAAGTGTTATAAATTAAATGGTCACTGATGGTGTAGTGGTACACTCGCCTGACTTTGGTGCAGGCAGCGTGGGTTCAGTTCGCACTCAGTGACGGTGTGAATGTGAATGCGAATGGTTGTCCGTGTCTATATGTACCCTGCGACTGACTGGCAACCAATTCAGGGTGTCGTCCGCCTTTCGCCCGAAGTCAGCTGGGATAGGCTCCAGCGTCCCGCGACCCTAACCACGATAAACGGTGTTGAAAATGGATGGATGGATGGATGGATGGATAAATTAAATGCACTATGTTACATCATGGCGGCACGGTGGACGAGTGGACTCACAGTTCTGAGGAGGGGGGTTCAATCCCCGCCTGTATGGAGTTTGCATGTTCTCCCCGTGCTTGCGGGGGGTTTCTCCAGATACTCCCGTTTCCTCCCACATCCCAAAAACATGCATTAATTGGAGACTCTAAATTGCCCTTGAGTGTGAATGGTTGTTTGTTTGTATGTGCCCTGCGATTGGCTGGCAACCAGTTCAGGGTGTACCCCGCCTCCTGCCCGATGACAGCTGGGATAGGCTTCAGCACGCCCGCGACCCTCGTGAGGAGAAGCGGCTCAGAAAATGGATGTTATATCATCCTCTACTTGATTTATTTTTAAAACGAAAAGACAGTTAACACATATGGACACAAAATTGTGCCAATTGAGTTCCAAATATTTGCCCAAGGCCAGCCCGATTTTTACATGTGGCCTCAAATATGTCTCCCATCCACATCACATTTAGAAGGTAAAAATGACATCCATCCATCCATCCATTTTCTGAGCCGCTTCTCCTCAATAGGGTCACGGGCGTGCTGGAGCCTATCCCAGCTGTCATCGGGCAGGAGGCGGGGTACACCCTGAACTGGTTGCCAGCCAATCGCAGGGCATATACAAACAAACAACCATTCACAGTCAAGGCCAATTTAAAGTCTCCAATTAATGCATGTTTTTGGGATGTGGGAGGAAACCAGAGTGCCTGGAGAAAACCCACGCAGGCACGGAGAGAACATGCAAACTCCACACAGGCGGGACCGGGGATTGAACCCGGGTCCTCAGAACTGTGAGGCTGACGCTCTCACCAGTCGCCCACCGTGCCGCCGGTAAAAATGACATATGACAAATGACAAAAATGACACAATATTTGTGCTCAAGGGCTGCATTGGTGCATTTTTAAAATGGACACATGGGCCAGGTCATTTGTTCATGAGGTAAAATGAGCCACAACTAAACAGTTATAATCTATGAATACAGTAATTTGGTTCATGATAATTATTTCACTACAATAAATCAACAAATGTAATAAGAGGAATGTGAAGTGGATAAACTGGAAAGAGAAATTAAACAAATGTTTGTGACTCATGATAATCCCAATGCTCAGCAGGCCAGATTCAATATTGGCAAGGGTCCCCTGTATAGTGAGTACATGACAGTGATATCTGCTTTTATTGTATCATTCATGATACTGTGCTGTAATTCAGTATATATGTGCCATATAGAAGCTTTATTAGCTCACAATTACTGACTAAAAAGACACCACAGTCATCGTCCTCATCAAAGACGGTGACGAGTCTGCATACTGAAAGGAAGTGGAGCGGCTGGAGCTGTGGTGCGCCTGACACAACATGAGTATGAGTGGGTCTTAAAAGAGCTGTTTTGGGTGTGCTTGAGCATCACTCTGTGTCTTGGTGTGGGACAGTTCCCTCTGCTGAGAAGTAGGGGGCAAAGGCCCGCTGAAACCTGACAGTCTCTCTCGTCGAGTTGTTGGCAGCAAATCCTCCCAGACCTGGTAGTGGTTCCACCTCTACAACCTGGATGCTTTCCGCAGTTGGTATGTGCAACAGGGCTCCACATCTTCGGATGAAGATGTGGAGAACACAGGTGGCCTTCCCACAATTCCCCGCAACTTTATGATGCAACTCCATTGCACGCCTCTTTTCACCACTAGGCAGAGAGGATCCAGAAGGCATTCTCCACCACCATCTAAGCTCGGGAGAGACGGTAGTTGAACATCAGTCGCTTGGGTGGAAGGATGCGTACAGGGAATGGCCTCAAGAGATGTCTCCGGAGTGGAAATGCCTCATCTGCCACAAAGACATGCGGCTGGGGTCCTCAGTGGTCAGCTCCTGGTAACGGCAGTTACTTTTGGAGGGTGCCACAGCGCAGCGCTTTACCCAAGGCTGAGTTGACCAGAATCCCTCCATCACTTGTCTGTCTCTAGCGCCCGACATCAACCACTCAGACTGGGATCCAGAGCTTTTGAGGACCACATGCTTCCCATCCAGTGCTACATAGCAGAGAGGAAAATCCCACAACTCCTCGAATCTCTCCGATTTTCCTCCACTACTCTGTGCTGGGCTCAGCTATGAACTCCCCCGTGGCAGTCCCAAATGGCTGCTGCCACATCAGGGACTATACGGAAAAACCGGGCACTCCGGTTTCCTCCCACATCCCAAAAATATGCATGGTAGGTTAATTGACAGCTAAATTGCCCGTAGGTATGAATGTGAGTGCGAATGGTTGTTTGTTTGTATGTGCCCTGCAATTGGCTGGCAACCAGTTCAGGGTGTGCCCCGCCTCCTGCCCGAAGATAGCGGGGATAGGCTCCAGCATGCCCTAGTGAGGAGAAGCGGCTCAGAAAATGGATGGATGGATGGGATGGATATACACACACAGACACACACACACACACACAAGGTCTGTATCCATACACCAAGTTAACGATTCGGTACATATCACAGTTTCTGACGGTTTCGATACACAATTTTTGGGATGATTATTAGAGATTTTTTTTAAAAATATGTCTTTATACAGAACACTTAGATAAATGGTTATAATATATACATACATATTATAAATATCATCCATCCATTTTCTGAGCCGCTTCTCCTCACTCGGGTTGCGGGCGTGCTGGAGCCTATCCCAGCTGTCATCGGGTAGGAGGCGGGGTACACCCTGAACTGGTTGCCAGCTAATCGCAGGGCACATTCAAACAAACAACCATTCGCACTCACAGTCACACCTACAGGCAATTTAGAGTCTCCAATTAATGCATGTTTTTGGGATGTGGGAGGAAACCGGAGTGCCCGAGAAAACCCACGCACGCACCGGGAGAACATGCAAACTCCACACAGGTGGGGCCGGGGATTGAACCTGGGTCCTCAGAACTGCGAGGCTGACGCTCTAACCTGTCGCCCACCATGCCTCCACATGGACAACAATTAAGTATAAAGGAACAGCATGGAGCAGTGGTTCTCTGTTGAATGGTGCGGGTTCCCTCGAGTGGTACCTGAAAAAAATCCCAATTAAATAATCAAACTGCATATTGTCACAGCGGTTTCAACTTTTCTTAAACACAGTTCAGTTCTTCTGTTAAGCGCGCGCACACACACACACACACACACACATTCTGTACAATTACAGGTATTATTTTCATGTCTATTTGGTCCAAATAAGATGCATGCAGTTAGGATGGTGCGGCTGCATGGGACACGGCCTGTGCCCATGCAAACTGTTTTTATTAAAGGTATGTCCGGGTTTTTTCCGCAACTGTACTCATTGTTTAGCTTCAAACATGCATTCTGAACTCATATGTATTTTTTTAACTATTGCAGGATGAAGTCAGTCAAATTCGCAATCTGGAGAGAAGTCGAGTAGTTGTCCATCTACAAATCGACGCTTTCTGAGTTCACTCACCTGAGTGCCCGTTTGAATGCGTTTGACAATGAACAGCACCGAGCATGCTGAAATAAATGTGAGTTCATAAATGACTACATTGGGGCCACTCAAAAGGCAGCGGCCTATTTCTGGTCCCCATCTGTTAAGGCCCCTCACATGATCAGCCGAGATCGGGCATTCTCTATGTAGTATGGCCGAAAAGTTGGGATGTCCCAAGGAAAACCACCTAATTGTAGCATTACCACAACCATATAATTGACACACATTTTAAACGATTGCATCAGTGTATTACCACAATATATAAGTATCTTTTATGATTATGCACGCTATTTTACAATGGATTTGCTTGCAAAACAAACCAATTTACATGTTTAAAATTATAGTCCCAAACAGAGCATGGATAAATCATTACTCACCCAATTACTACACTTCATTTTAATAATAGTTTGTTTTCCTATCTTTGAAGGAGTCTGGGCTTTTTAACTTTTGCGCATATCTTAACATGTCTACACTACAAACAGGGTTTGGAGGGTAACTGTTACTTTAAAGATAGATGGGCAGAGAGATGGATAGATTTGCTTGCTAATGAATAGATAAAAAGACGGACGGACGCATAGTTAGCTAACCTTTAGATATAACTGTTTGTTATAAAAAGTGAAATGAAAACACGAGACAAATTAAGTAGAAAGTCTTTGCAGTTCGGGGTAAACAGAGACTTTTACTGCCCACATCAGCAAGTGCATGGATGATGTCACCACCACGAAGTCCATCACTGTCCGTGCTAATCAGAAGCCATGGCTGTTGGGGGAGGTCTACAGACTACTGAAGGTCCGCAACACGGCTTTTAGATCTGGGAATGAGGAGGGCCTGAGGACAGCCAGGGCCAATTTGTCCCGTGGTATCAAGGAGCCTAAGAGGGAGTACTCCAGGAAGATCGCCCACCGCTTCAGTGACAGCAGTGACACCAGGAGTCTGTGGCGTGGTATTCAGACCATTACAGACTATAAACCCACACCACAGAACTGCGACAGCTCCACCACCCTGCCAAATGAGCTAAATGACTTCTTTGCTCACTTTGAGGCAAAAAACAGCACTCCTGCACACAAGACTCCACCCTCCTGGTGAACGAGTGCTGACACTGACCTGGGACAGCGTGAAAAGATCTCTCGACAGGATCAACACACGAAAAGCCGCGGGCCCAGATAACATACATGGTCGTGTTCTGAGGGATTGTGAAGCTGAACTCACAGATGTCTTCACAGACATTTTTAACACCTCCTTGAATCAGGCTGTTTTCCCCACGTGCTTCTAAGCCCCCACCATCATCCCAGTCCCGAAGAAGTCATCTCCCTCCTGCCTCAATGACTACCGTCCGGTGGCGCTCACTCCCATCCTGATGAAGTGCTTCAAGCGGCTAATCATGCACCACATCTTGTCCTCGCCCCCCCAAACCCTCAACTCCTTGGACCCCTTCCTCACCTGCAAAGTCCTCCGCATTGCGGGGGATGCCACCCATCCATCACACAGCCTCTTCAATCTGCTGCCATCAGGCAGGAGACTGCGGAGTCTCCAGCCCAGGACGAGCCGACTCAGTTTTATTCATAAGGCCTCTCAGGAATCTGAACTCTCTGCCCGCTCTGCCCCCTCAACCTCTTCTGTCCTTTGCCCACCTGAACTCTGACACCCCACAAACATGCACACGCATACACATTCACGCACCGATTACCGTTCGCAGCCGATTTCCCAGATCGGGTCCCGACATATGTCGGGAACGACAAAACTTCTTGTACTGTGACATAAGCCACGACAAACGATTTGGCCCGATGACGCCAATGAAGTCTGGCAAATTGGATATTTTTTGGGGATATCTTCCGTGCAGTGTGACATATCAACAACAACGAGTGTGTCCCGTCTCGTTGACCGGTGACACGTTTTCTGCTTCCACCTCTCGGACAGTGTTTGATTTGACAAGATAGAGCCCAGTGATGGTAAAAGACGGGATAGGGTGCTATTGGAATAAATGTCGAGTCGTGTTGCCACTGTCTGCCCCAGAAGCGGCAAGGTTTGATGGAAGTAGTCTGACATAGTGTCATTGGGAAAGACCAAATGTGTCTTGCAGCCTGATCCAGCCATGACAACCCGAACAGCCCTGTTGCACATACCAACTACAATGATTAGAGAGCAGAGTGGCGCAGCGGAAGCGTGCTGGGCCCATAACCCAGAGGTCGAAGGATCGAAACCATCCTCTGCTATCTGGAGCTCGTTCACTGTTATCATATGTCTGCTCATAGGATGTTGTGGAACTGCTATCGTTTAACGTCTTACACTTCATGAGAAATATTGTGCAATTAAGACTTGTCAACTCATTGGCTGAGGCCCATGGGAAGTGACCCTTTGCTCAATTCACTTCGTACTGACAAAAAAATGTTGTCCTTCATTCATTGTCATGTCAATTTAAAATCACTGAGTCAGTACCCATAAAGGTGGGACGACAGTTCAGCATGAAAGACAAAGGTAATGACATTAAGGCAAACACTTTCAGGGGAGCTAATATTTTACGGCGACAAGCAAACAGTCCAAACAGAACGGCAAACAGCTCGACCTTTTTGTGGCCAAAAATACGTATTGTCCCAAACGCCTTGTCGGAGCCAATGACAAAATGGTAGGATATTAACGATATTGAAAAGGAAGTGGCAGTGGTGGGATTTGATCCCACGCCTCTTGAGAGACTGGAGCTAAAACCCAGCGCCTTGGACCGCTCAGCCACACGACCTGCAAACCCCGTTTTTGTACGGGGAATTTTTTGATAAATGTAAGCCCGACGGAACGAAGTCGTGACAAAACCTGGAGTGTGACATAAGCCACGGCAAACGATTTGGCCCTGCGACGCCAAAATGAAGTCTGGCAAATTGGGTTCTTTTTTGATATCTTCCGTGTAGTGTGACATGTAAACGACAACTCTCCGACAGCGCAACTTGACAGAGACCAGTAGGATTGCGTATTCTGACCGGCGCATCACCTCCCGTGCTTACCGTTGTCAACATACTTGCGCGCTGTTGTGAACATTTCTTCTCACGCACAAACCAATGTTTACCGAAGCTTTCGGGCATGATTCGACGCAACGCCGGCATGTTTACTTGCAACCGTATGTACTTGCGCTTGCTAGGGTACATAACGTTTTGTTGCTTGCTTGCGAGCCGTATTGTATGAAAAGTACGTGAACATAGCTCAAGCAATCCTTCAATGAACGTTCTCTCCCGAGCACCAGTGACGAACAGGTTTTTCCACATTTTGTCCCCCCACAGTCACTCACACGCACAGGCATACACAGAAACAAGACATTGCAGCGCATTGTTGTTGTCGTCACCATCGTTATGAGTGTGTCCCAGTGATGGTAAAATACGGGATAGGGTGCTATCGGAATAAATGTCGAGTCGTGTTGCCACTGTCTGCCCCAGAAACGGCAAGGTTTGATGGCAGTAGTCTGACATAGTGTAATCGGTAAAGACCAAATGTATCTTGTCGCCTGATCCAGCCATGACAACCCGAACAGCCCTGTTGCACATACCAACTGCAATGAATCGAGAGCAGAGTGGCGCAGCGGAAGCGTGCTGGGCCCATAACCCAGAGGTCGATGGATCGAAACCATCCTCTGCTATCTGGAACTCCTTCTCTGTTATCATATGTCTGCTCATAGGATGTTGTGGAACTGCTGTCATTTAACGTCTTACTCTTTGTGAGAAATATTGTGCAATTAAGACGAGTCAACTCATTGGCTGAAGCCCACGGGAAGTGACCATTTCCTCAATTCACTTCATACTGACAACAAAAATGTGTCCTTTATTCATTGTTCTGTCAATTTAAAATCACTGAGTCAGTACCCATAAAGGTGGCATGACAGTTCAGCGTGAAAGACAAAGAGGGATGGATATATATATACATACACACACACACACACACACACACACTAGGTCTGTATCCATACAATAAGTTAACGATTCGGTACATATCACAGTTTCTGACGGTTTTGATAAACAATTTTTGGGATGATTAAAAGAGAAGTTTTTTTAAAATATGTCTTTATTCAGAACACTTCGATAAATGGTGATAATATATACATATATATTATAAATATCATCCATCCATTTTATGACCCGCTTATCTTGTCGAGGGTCGCGGGTATCTCAGCTGTCGGGAACGACAAAACTTCTTGTAGTGTGACATAAGCCACGACAAACGATTTGGCCCAATGACGCCATGAAGTCTGGCAAATTGGATTTTTTTGGGATATCTTCCGTGCAGTGTGACATATCAAAAACAGCTCTCCGACAGCGCAACTTGACGGTGACCAGTCGGATTGCGTATTGTAACTGGCGCATCGCCTCCCGTACTTGCCGTTGTCAACATACTTGCGCGCTGTTGTTAACATTTATTCTCACGCACAAACCAATGTTTACCGAAGCTTTAGGGCATGATTCAACGGAACGCCGGCATGTTTATGTACAACCGTATGTGCTTGCGCTTGATAAGGTACATAAGGTTTTGTTGCCTGCTTGCGAGCCGTATTGTATGAAAAGTACGTGAACATACATCAAGCAATCCTTCAATGAACATTCTCTCCCGAGCAACAGTGATGAACATGTTTTTACTCATTTTGTTCCCCTACAGTCACTCACATGCACATGCACATGCACATGCACATGCACACACAGAAACAAGACATTGGCGCGGCGCATTGTTGTTGTCGTCGCCATCGTAACGAGTTTGTCCCGTCGCGTTGACCGGTGACACATTTTCTGCTTACACCTCTCGGACAGTGTTTGACTTGACAATATAAAGCCCACTGATGGTAAAAGACGGGATAGGGTGCTATCAGAATAAATATCGTGTAGTGTTGGCACTGTCTGCCCGAAAAACGACAAGATTAATGGCAGTAGTCTGACATAGTGTTAAATATATTTTAGAAGTTATCATGAATTTGCTTTGCTTGCATTAGTATTACGGACGATTTTGAGAAAGGAAGATGTCTCGCCTTCAACAAGATGACTCAGCAGGAATCATCAGAGAGAAGGGCGCCTTGACCAAGGACGTGGCCGGGACGTGGCAGGTGTTGGTCCCATGTCTTCACCTTGAAACCCTACCCTTAGTGTGTTGTGTCTTGTAGCTTAGTACGTTATGTCTTGTAAAACCTCCCTATTTCAAATAAATCAAGGAGCGACAGGAGAGATTGTTTAGAGCGTGATGAGAGGCTGTAATCTGAACAATCTCCCATATGCCCTCCTCATGAGAAAAAGAAACCAACGTCTTCATTCCTTTTGTGTCTATTTTTTATAATGTTGGGTAAGATAAATCCAACATTTAATTGGTCCTTCGAGCCGGATGTCAATACACCCGAGGATTCCAGTTGTGGAGCCGACATCCAGTTAAGAGACCGTGGCCACGGCAATTGAGACCCTTTCCGGGACTGATCTTCGTTCTCCTCAACTGGGATCTGAAGGTTGACGACAATCCACAGGATTGAAGACGACTTTGGTGAGTTAAATTTGAAAATGTTTTAGGAAAAAGGATTAAAGAGTGAGTGAATTGCGCGACGAAGAAGTCTGCGGCAGAATAAACCTTGTGTAATACTAGTCACTGGCAAGTAATAGAGGGACGGCGGAGTCCGACAAATTCTGCGTGGATGGCGGAGTCCTGTACGTACTTAAATTCCGTGTTTAATAAACCTTGTGTAATACTAGTCACTGGCAAAGTAAAAGAGGGACGGCGGAGTCCGACAAATTCCGCGGGGACGGCGGAATACTGTACGTACTTAAATTCCGTGTTTCCGTGTTTTCGTGTGTTTGCAAAAATTTTACTAGTATCGTGTGAATGTGTAAAAGTATGAATCCATAGACAGGATTGAAAGTGACAACTGGGTTTGGAAGCAAATGCAAGAATCCTCCGCCCCGTGTGGGTAGAGGCTTGAGGATTACCAAAACCCAGACATTCATTGTCACCCTGTCATTTTGAATAAAGTCAGTATTTAGGTCACTTTAGGTGCAAATAAACTGACTTCCAAATTCACAAAATGGGAAAAAATAACAGTAAAACGGATCCAAAAGAACGCCTAACCTGTAAAGATTGGAAATATGTTCAACTCCAAAACCCTTCCAAAATAAAACATTTAAACACGTGGATAACCAAATACGGTTTCGCTGGCCAGCTAAATTCGCAAAAATTAGTTCAACTTCGAAACGAAATAAAGTGTCGACACAAAAATAATATATCACAAATAGAAAAAGAGGGATATGACGACTTACTCTTCTGGCAAAACATGACGGCTAAAAGAGAAAAAAAAAAGAAAAAAAATTTAATTGAATTGGAACTATTTTGGTCAATAGGACCTGGACTAATGAGGATGTGAAAAAGGCCGTAGCCGGAATCAGAATCAGAATCAGAATCAGAATCATCTTTATTTGCCAAGTATGTCCAAAACACACAAGGAATTTGTCTCCGGTAGTTGGAGCCGCTCTAGTACAACAGACAGTCAATTTACAGAACACTTTGGGGACATCAAGACATTGACAAAAAACAATTGTGCAAAAAGATGCAGAGTCCTCTAGCACTTAGAGCAGTTCGAACGACTAATATTGCAATAGTCCGGTGCAATGACCATTGTGCAAAGGGCGGTGAGACTTCAAGGAGTGTATGCGGTTTAAAGTGACAAGTAGTGCGATCATCTGGGACAATGTTGGTTGTGCAAATGTTACAGATACTCCTCAATCAGTGTGCAAATGGAGCAGATGCTACTCTGGCATGAGTGGCCAGTATATGCAAATAGTGCAGCATGGCGAGACAACTACAGTGAGTGCACGAGTAATACATAATTGGCCCCACAGAAATGTGACAACGAACTCAAGTAAAAAAATTGCCAGCTTGTTGTAATGGAATTATAGGTTAGGTGTTTAAGAAGTTGATCGCAAGAGGGAAGAAGCTGTTGGAATGTCTACTAGTTCTAGTTTGCGTTGATCGGTAGCGCCTACCTGAGGGAAGGAGCTGGAAGAGCCGGTGACCGGGGTGCGGATGGTCCGGGAGGATTTTGCACGCCCTTGTCTTAGTTCTGGCAGCGTGCAAGTCCTCAGTGGTGGGTAGGGGGGTACCGACAATCCTTTCAGCAGTTTTGATTGTCCGTTGCAGTCGGAGTTTGTCCTTTTTTGTAGCAGCACCAAACCAGACTGTGATGGAAGAACACAGGACTGATTCGATGACCGCTGTGTAGAACTGTCTCAGCAGCTCCGATGGCAGGCCGTGCTTTCTCAGAAGCCGCAGGAAGTACATCCTCTGCTGGGCCTTTTTGAGGACGGAGTTGATGTTGGTTGCCCACTTCAGGTCCTGAGAGATTGTAATTCCCAGGAACTTGAAGGTCTCGACGGTTGACACAAGGCAGCTGGACAACGTGAGGGGCAGCTGTGGCGAAGGATGCCTCCTGAAGTCCACGATCATCTCTACCGTCTTGAGCGTGTTCAGCTCCAGGTTGTGTCGGCCGCACCACAGCTCCAGCCGCTCCGCTTCCTGTCGATATGCAGACTCGTCACCGTCCTTGATGAGGCCGATGACAGTGGTGTCATCTGCAAACTTCAGGAGCTTGACAGTCGGGTTCGCTGAGGTGCAGTCGTTCGTGTAGAGAGAGAAGAGCAGCGGAGAGAGGACACAACCTCGGGGCGCCCCAGTGCTGATGCTGCGTGTGGATGAGGTGGCCTCCCCCAGCCTGACCTGCTGTGTCCTGCCCGTCAGAAAGCTGTAAATCCACTGGCAGATGGCAGGTGAGATGCTGAGCTGGAGAAGCTTGGTTGAAAGGAGTTCAGGGATGATGGTGTTGAACGCTGAGCTGAAGTCCACGAACAGGATCCTCGCGTAGGTCCCTGCACTGTCGAGGTGTTCTAGGATGAAATGCAGTCCCATGTTGACTGCATCATCCGCAGACCTGTTCGCTTGGTAGGCAAACTGCAGGGGGTCCAGCAGGGGACCTGTGACACTCTTGAGGTGGTCCAGCACGATACGTTCAAAGGACTTCATGACCACAGATGTCAAAGCGACAGGCCTGTAGTCATTCAGACCAGAGATTGCAGGTTTCTTGGGGAATGGAATGATGGTGGAGCGTTTGAAACAAGATGGAACTTCGCACATTTCCAAAGATATGTTAAAGATCTGAGTGAAGACTGGAGCGAGCTGGTCCGCGCAGACTTTGAGGCAGGATGGGGACACATGGTCCGGTCCTGTCGCTTTGTTAATCTTCTGTTGTTTGAAGATGCGTCTCACATCCTGTTCATGGATGGTTAACGCAGAAGTCAGAGGTGTGGTTGTGGTCGCGGGTGCGGCCGGGTGGGTGTGTGGAGTGAAACTGTCCTTTTCAAATCTGCAATAGAAGGTATTCAAGTCGTTAGCTAGTGTGCTATTGTTCTCAGCTTGGGGGGGATCGTCGCTTGTAATTAGTCAGCGATTGGAATGCACCCCAGACTGATTTTGAGTCGTTCGCGCTAAACTGTTTTTCCAACTTTGCTGCATAGATCCTCTTTGCAATGTTAATTTCTTTAGTCAGCTGGTTTCTAGCTCGATTATACAGGGACCTGTCCCCGCTCTGATATGCGTCTTCCTTAGCTTGGCGAAGCTGCTTAAGTTTAGCAGTGAACCACGGCTTGTTGTTGTTGAATGTCCGAAATGATTTTGTTGGTACACAAACCTCTTCACAGAAACTGATATAGGATGTGACAGTGTCCGTATATTCATCCAGGCTGCCAGCTGAATTTTCAAAGACACTCCAGTCTGTGCAGTCTAAATAGCTTTGAAGTTCCATCTTTGCTTCATTGGTCCACTTTTTGACTGTTTTCACTGTAGGCTTCGCACATTTAAGTTCTTGCTTGTACGTCGGTATGAAGTGAATTAAGCAGTGATCAGACGAGCCCAGGGCTGCACGAGGTATAGCACGGTATGCGTTTTTTACCGTCGTGTAGCAGTGGTCTAAAGTATTATTTTCCCTGGTAGGACAGTCGATGTGCTGCTTGTATTTAGGGAGTTCGTGGTTGAGTTTAGCTTTGTTAAAGTCCCCGAGAATAATGAGGGGTGAGTCAGGGTGTTTTTTTTCAATTTCGTTGACTTGTTCGGCGAGCGTTAGCAATGCGGTGTAATATAGACTCCAGCCAGTATAAACGATGCAAACTCACGTGGCGAGTAAAATGGTTTACAGTTCAAAAACAGCGACTCCAAATGCGGACTGCAGTGTGTGCTGAGCACCGTGACGTCCGTACACCATTTTTCGTTTATATGGAGGCATATCCCGCCGCCCTTCGTTTTCCCCGATGATTCCATGTCCCGGTCCGCTCGATGAATGTTGAAGCCGGGAAGCGTGACGGCGCCATCGGGTACAGCGTCGCAAAGCCAGGTCTCCGTGAAGCACATGGCCGCGGAACGTCCGAAGTCTTTACTGGTCTTTAACAGAAGATGAAGCTCGTCCATTTTGTTGGGTAGGGAGCGTACATTCGCGAGGTGGATCGACGGGAACGCCAATCTGTGTCCTCTCTTGCGGAGTTTCACCTGAATGCCGGCTCGTTTTCCTCTGTGGCGCCGCTTCCTCATCCATGCGCCGAAAAACCGCGGACGCCGCTCCGGTGAGTAACTCGGGGAAAAAACTGAGCGGATTTTCGAAAGTTGGTGACAGAAAGTCCGGAGTAGCCTCCTTGATGGTTAGCAGGTCTCCCCTTGTGTAAGTGAGTCGTGTAAGGTCTCCAAAGACGGACGAAAAACACAAAAACAAAGACATTACTAGAGAGCGCGTTACCGAGGCGACCACACTGGTAGGCGCCATCTTGGATTTGTTACAGCACCATCTGCTAGTTTGGTATTGTATTAACGCATAACAATAAGGACATTGGTAAATCACCCAGAAAATTAAGGGGGTGTCAGTTTTAAATTAAACCTTTGATTAGGCATTTTAAATCCTTCTACACTCTCCCCTGCTTTAAAAGAAGACTCCGGCATCTTGTACCAATGTCTCAAGTCAGGTTACAAAAACATCATATATCAAGGTCCTTGTAATCTTTTGTCCTTACACCTAACATGTCCAAACGGGTGGGGAGTAATCGTACATGTCAGGTTGTGCTGGGTCGTCGGGGATTGGGTACGGTACACAGGCAAACATCATGTTTTCCATGCTTGGTAAGATGGCTGTCCAAACTGGTTGTAGGTGAGAATTTCCCTCGGTTTCACTGTTCAGATTGATCTCTGTGCTGTTGTGATATCCTCATGTCCATTTGAATCTGACACAATATCACATTGTTAACCTGAAGTAGCCGTTTCCAAATCATTGTTTTCAACAGTCATAGTTTCATTGACATTGTCCCTTTCATAGGTCTCGTTCGGTATAACATCAGCTGGAACTGTGACAATAGGCGCTGGTCTTGGCACAGCTGGGATTGACATGTTTGGGTTTTGCACAGCAACTCGGGGTGATGTGCTTGGTTTTGGCAGTGATTGAGTAATTCGCCTTAAGGGTTTACATTCATGGGCTGCAGCTCTGAGTTCATGGTCTGAGGTTGAGTTCTGTTTCATTGATTCACAGGTACACAAGACCAGTGATATGTGTATTCCTCTGTATTCTGTCCTGTTCAGTTTATATTTTGAGTCTGGTCTTTTTCCAGTGGTAATTGACTGGATTTTAAGTAATTGACTGAATTTTCTGGACAAAACTCTGATATTTCAAGCTCCTGTTTCTGCTCAAACTTGGTAAACAGGTCAATTTCCAATGTTTTTAACAACTTAGTTGATGGACTTTTTTCAATAAGGTCTTAGTTTTCCAGGTCCTCCGAGTATCTCCCCAACACTTCGAGTGAGCCCCCTCGCTCGAAGTGTTGGTCGCTGGGTCGGGTGCAGTGTGAGCTGGGCGGTGGCCGAAGGCGGGGACCTAGGCGATCCGATCCCCGGCTACAGAAGCTGGCTCTAGGGACGTGGAATGTCACCTGTCTGGCAGGGAAGGAGCCCGAGCTGGTGTGTGAGGTCGAGAAGTTCCGACTAGATATAGTCGGACTCGCCTCCACACACAGCTTGGGCTCTGGTACCAGTCCTCTCGAGAGGGGTTGGACTCTCTTCCACTCTGGAGTTGCCCACGGTGAGAGGCGCCGAGCAGGTGTGGGTATACTTATTGCCCCCCGGCTCGGCATCTGTACGTTGGGGTTCACCCCGGTGGACGAGAGGGTAGCCTCCCTCCGCCTTCGGGTGGGGGGACGGGTCCTGACTGTTGTTTGTGCCTATGCACCAAACAGGAGTTCAGAGTACCCACCCTTTTTGGAGTCCTTGGAGGGGGTGCTGGAGAGCGCCCCCGCTGGGGACTCCATTGTTCTGTTGGGGGACTTCAATGATCACGTGGGCAATGACAGTGAGACCTGGAAGGGCGTGATTGGGAGGAACGGCCCCCCCGATCAGAACCCGAGCGGTGTTCTGTTATTGGACTTCTGTGCTCGTCATGGATTGTCCATAACGAACACCATGTTCAAGCATAAGGGTGTCCACATGTGCACTTGGCACCAGGACACCCTAGGTCGCAGTTCGATGATCGACTTTGTGGTCGTGTCATCGGACTTGCGGCCACATGTCTTGGACACTCGGGTGAAGAGAGGGGCGGAGCTGTCAACTGATCACCACCTGGTGGTGAGTTGGCTCCGATGGTGGGGGAAGATGCCGGTCCGACGTGGCAGGCCCAAACGTATTGTGAGGGTCTGCTGGGAACGTCTGGCAGAATCCCCTGTCAGAAGGAGTTTCAACTCCCACCTCCGACAGAACTTTGCTCATGTTCCGGGGGAGGCTGGGGACATCGAGTCCGAGTGGACCATGTTCCACGCCTCCATTGCTGAGGCGGCCGACCGGAGCTGTGGCCGTAAGGTGGTTGGTGCCTGTCGTGGTGGCAATCCCCGAACCCGTTGGTGGACACCAACGGTGAGGGATGCCGTCAAGCTGAAGAAGGAGTCCTATTGGGCCTTTTTGGCCTGTGGGACTCCTGAGGCAGCTGATGGGTACCGGGTGGCCAAGCGGAATGCAGCTCTGGTGGTCGCTGAAGCAAAAACTCGGGTATGGGAGGAGTTCGGTGAGGCCATGGAGAAAGACTTCCGGATGGCTTCGAGGAAATTCTGGTCCACCATCCGACGTCTCAGGAGAGGAAAGCAGTGCACCACCAACACTGTGTATAGTGGGGATGGGGCGCTGCTGACCTCGACTCGGGACGTTGTGAGTCGGTGGGGAGAATACTTCGAAGACCTCCTCAATTCCACCGACACGCCTTCCCATGAGGAAGCAGAGTGTGGGTTCTCTGAGGCGGGCTCTCGTATCTCTGGGTTTGAGGTCACCGAGGTAGTTAAAAAGTTCCTCGGTGGCAGGGCCCCGGGGGTGGATGAGATTCGCCCGGAGTTCCTAAAGGCTCTGGATGTTGTGGGGCTGTCCTGGTTGACACGCCTCTGCAACATCGCGTGGACATCGGGGACAGTGCCTCTGGATTGGCAGACTGGGGTGGTGGTCCCCCTTTTTAAGAAGGGGGACCGGAGGGTGTGTTCCAACGACAGGGGGATCACACTGCTCAGCCTCCCTGGTAAGGTCTATTCAGGGGTGCTGGAGAGGAGGGTCCGTCGGGAAGTCGAATCTCAGATTCAGGAGGAGCAGTGTGGTTTTCGTCCTGGCCGTGGAACAGTGGACCAGCTCTACACCCTCGGCAGGGTCCTCGAGGGTGCATGGGAGTTCGCCCAACCAGTCTACATGTGTTTTGTGGACTTGGAGAAGGCGTTCGACCGTGTCCCTCGGGGAGTCCTGTGGAGGGTGCTTCAGGAGTATGGGGTACCGGACCCCCTGATACGGGCTGTTCGGTCCCTGTACGACCGGAGTCAGAGTTTGGTCCGCATATCCGGCAGTAAGTCGGACTCGTTCCCGGTGAGGGTTGCACTCTGCCAAGGCTGCCCTTTGTCGCCGATTCTGTTCATAACTTTTATGGACAGAATTTCTAGGCGCAGCCAAGGCGAAGAGGGGGTCCGGTTTGGTGGCCTCAGTATTGCATCTCTGCTTTTTGCTGATGATGTGGTTCTGTTTGCTTCATCAAGCCGTGAGCTCCAACTCTCACTGGAGCATCTGTGTCCAAGTTGGACACAGATGCAGAGAGGACAGGGAGGTGGGTTTGTGAATATCGGTTTATTGCAGCTTGGAAGCGAACAAAGGAACTCCGAGAACTAAATCCGGGATTGTCAGGGTTCCAACGAGGACCGGTCTGGCAGGGTAGGAGTCCGTGTTGTTGGTGGGCCGCAAGAGGTGAGCACTGGTTTGCAGGGAGCAAGGGCAGATGGCAGACTAGGTGTTAGAATAAATGTACATTTGTTATCCCATATTTACTCTTATACTATTTTCAAAGCATGCATTTAGCAGTATAATTGTTGATTGTATCATAAAAGATGACGTAGTCTGTGAAGAGAACTGTGCCCTCATCAAAAGATAGTGGCTGGAACATTTTGCGGTCGAAGGTTGGAGCAATCAGCGCTGATGAAGCATACATCTGCATCTGCGCAATGAGTCATATATGTGATTGTTTTACATTGCTGCTGTGTGTGCCCTTATCTCAAGATAGCAGCAGCAACGTCTGTGTAACTAGGAACCGCCCTGAGAAAATAAAAAAAGAGGGATCGGCAGAGTGTGCTCAGAGCGGTAGGAGATTGTACCTGCGAACAACTCTAACCGTTCTCCTCGCGAGTATATAAACCATCTCTTGTCTTCTTTCCTTGTTTATTGTTTATTAAATGTTCTAGGTTGTTTGAACCTGACATTAACTCACGACAAACGATTTGACCCTATGACGCCAAAATGATGTCTGGCAAATTGGATTTTTTTTAAATATCTTCCATGTAGTGGACAACGACAACACTCCGGCAGCGCAACTTGACGGAGACCAGGATTGCGTATTGTGACCGGCGCATCACTTCCCTGGCTTGCCATTGACAAAATATTTGTGCACCGTTGTGAACATTGATTCTCATGCACAAACCAATGTTTACCGAAGCTTTCGGGCATGATTCAATGGAACGACGGCATGTTTACGTACAACCGTATGTGCTTGCACTTGCAAGGGTACATAACATTTTGTTGCCTGCTTGCGAGCCGTGTCATATGAAAAGCACGTGAACATACCTCAAGCAATCCTTCAACGAACTTTCTCTCACGAGCACCAGTGACGAACAGGTTTTTCCTCATTTTGTCCCCCCACAGTCGCTCACACGCACACACAGAAACAAGACATTAGCACGGCGAATTGTTGTTGTCGTCACCATCGTAACGAGTGTGTCCCGTCGCGTTGACCGGTGAAACTGTTTTCTGCTTCCACCTCTTGGACAGTGTTTGATTTGACAAGATAAAGCCCAGTGATGGTAAAAGACGGGATAGGGTGCTATCGGAATAAATGTCAAGTCGTGTCTGCCCGAGAAACGGCAAGATTTGATGACAGTGGTCTGACATAGTGTCATCGGGAAAGACCAAATGTGTCTTGTAGCCTGATCCAGCCATGAGACAACCCGAACAGCCCTGTTGCTGGCGGCTGCAGGATATTTGTCAGACAGTTACAGAGTACATACCAACGACAATGATGAGAGAGCAGAGTGGCGCAGCGGAAGCGTGCTCTCCCTATAATCCCGAGGTCGATGGATATATCTGAATCTCGTTCTCTGTTATTGTATGTGTGCTCATAGGATGTTGTGGATCTGCGGTCATTTAACGTCTTACTCTTAGTGAGAAATATTGTGCAATTAAGACTTGTCAACTCATTGGCTGAGGCCCACGGGTATGGACCCTTTCCTCAATTCACTTCTTACTGAAAACAAAAACTTCATTTATTCGCTGTTCTGTCAATTTAAAATCACTGTGTAAGTACCCATAAAGGTGGCACGACAGTTCCGCGTGAAAGACAAAGGTAATGACATTAAGGCAAATACAAATGCCTTGTCGGAGCCAATGAAAAAATGGTTAAGACATTCACTATATTGACAAGGAAGTGGCAGTGGTGGGATTTGAACCCACGCCTCCTGAGAGACTGTAGCCTTAATCCAGCGCCTTGGACCGCTCGGCCACACTACCTTAAAAGGCTGTCTTTGTAAGTGGAATTTATTGGTAAATGTAAGCCCGACCGAAGGGAAGTATAGTGTTATGGGATCCCCGGCATTCCATATCATTGCCAACCTTGACATGAAAAATGTGGAAAGGAGAGCTCTGAAATCATTTAAGCCAACGACTTAAATTCATTGGATGAGAGTGTGCCAGTACCCATAAAGGTGGCACGACAGTTCAGCGTGAAAGACAAAGGTAATGACATTAAGGCAAATACTTTCAGGGGAGCTAATATTTTACAGCGACAAGTTAAACAGTCCAAACAAAACGGCAAAGAGCTTGACTTTCTTGTGGCCGAAAATATCTATTGTCCCAAACGCGTTGTCGGAGCCAATGACAAAATAGTAAGACATTAACAAGGAAGTGGCTGTGGTGGGATTTTATCCCACGCCTCCTGAGAGACTGGAGCCTTAATCCAGTGCCTTGGACCACTCGGCGACACTACCTTAAAAGCCCATCTTTGTAAGTGGAATTTATTGGTAAATGTAAGCCCGACCAAGGAAGTAAATGGGATCCCCGGCATTCCCTATCATAGCCAACCTTGACATGAAAAATGTGGAAAGCAGAGCTCTGAAATCATTTAAGGCAACAACTGCAATTCATTGGCTGAGAGAATAATCTTCTTATGCCTCGATCAAACAAAAGGATTTTATCCCCGATATTGGCCCGATTAGCTATCGCAGCCGATTTTCCAGATCGGGTCCCGACATATGTCAGGAACGACAAAACTTCTTGGAGTGTGACATAAGCCACGACAAACGGTTTGGCTCTACGACGTCAAAATGTCTGGCAAATTGGATTTTTTTTGGGATATCTTCCGTGTAGTGTGACATGTCAACGACAACTCTCCGGCAGCGCAACTTGACGGAGACCAGTAGGATTGCATATTGTGACCAAGCGCTTCGCCTCCCGTGGTTGCTGTTGTCAACATACTTGCGCGCCGTTGTTAACATTTATTGTCACGCACAAACCAATGTTTACCGAAGCTTTAGGGCATGATTCGACGGAACGCCGGCATGTTTACGTACAACCGTATGTGCTTGCGGTTGCTAGGGTACAGACAATTTTTTTGCCTGCTTGCGAGCCGTTTCGTATGAAAAGTATGTGAACATACTTCAAGCAATCCTTCAATGAACGTTCTCTCCCGAGCACCAGTGACGAACACGTTTTTCCTCATTTTGTAATCCACAGTCAATCACACGCACACACAGAAACAAGACACTGGTGCGGCGCATTGTTGTTGTCGTCACCATCGTAACGAATGTGTCCCGTCGCGTTGACCGGTGACACGTTTTCTGCTTCCACCTCTCGGACAGTGTTTGATTTGAAAAGATAAAGCCCAGAGATGGTAAAAGACGGGATAGGGTGCTATCGGAATAAATGTCGAGTAGTGTTGCCACTCTCTGCCCAAGAAACGACAAGATTTGATGGCAGTAGTCTGACATAGTGCCATCAGAATCAGGATCATCTTTATTTGCCAAGTATGTCCAAAAAAACACAAGGAATCTCACCCCCAGCCTCACCTGCTGTGTCCTGCCCGTCAGAAAGCTGTAAATCCACTGGCAGATGGCAGGTGAGATGCTGAGCTGGAAAAGCTTGGAGGAAAGGAGTTCAGGGATGATGGTGTTGAACGCTGAGCTGAACTCCACGAACAGGATCCTCGCGTAGGTCCCTGCACTGTCGAAGTGTTCTAGGATGAAGTGCAGTCCCATGTTGACTGCATCATCCGCAGACCTGTTCGGCTCGGTAGGCAAACTGCAGGGGATCCAGCAGGCCTGTAGTCATTTAGACCTGAGGTTGCAGGTTTCTTGAGGACTGGAATGATGGTGGAGCGTTTGAAACAGGATGGTACTTCCCACAGTTCCAGAGATCTATTGAAGATCTGAGTGAAGACTGGCGCGATCTGGTCCGCGGAGACTTTGAGGCAGGATGGAGACACATGGTCTGGGCCTTGGTGAATCTTTTGTTGTTTGAAGATGCGCCTCACATCCTGTTCGCGGATGGTTAACGCAGAAGTCGGTGGTGTGATAGGGGTCAGTGGTGCGGCTGGGTGGGTGTGGGGTGTGAAAGTGTCCTTTTCAAATCTGCAGTCGAAGGTATTCAAGTTGTTGGCTAGTGTGCTATTGTTCTCAGCTTGGGGGGATCGTCGCTTGTAATTAGTCAGCGATTGGAATGCATGCCAGACTGATTTAGAGTCCTTTGCGCAAAACTGTTTATCCAACTTTGCTGCATAGTTGCTCTGTTAATTTCTTTAGTCAGCTGGTTTCTTGCTCGATTATACAGGGCCCTGTCCCCGCTCTGATATGCGTCCTCTTTAGCTTGGTGAAGCTGCTTAAGTTTGGCAATGAACCACGGCTTGTTGTTGTTGAAAGTGCGAAATGACTTTGATGGTACATTCTTCGCGCATTTAAGTTCTTGCCTGTATGTTGGTATTAAGCGAATTAAGTAGTGATCAGACGAGCCCAGGGCGGCACGAGGTATAGCACGGGATGCGTTTTTTGCCGAAGTATAGCAGTGGTCTAAAATGTTATTTTCCCTGGTAGGACAGTCGATGTGCTGCTTGTATTTAGGGAGTTCGTGGTTGAGTTTAGCTTTGTTAAAGTCCCTGAGAATAATGAGGGGTGAGTCCGGGTGTTTTTTTTCTTTCAATTTCGTGAGCGTTAGCAGTGCGGCATTCGTGTTAGCTTGAGGCGGAATATAGGCGCCAGCCAGAATGAATGATGCGAACTCACGCGGTGAGTAGAATTGCTTACAGTTAAAAAACAGCGACTCCAAATGCGGGCTGCAGTGTGTGTTGAGCTCCGTGACGTCCGTACACCATTTTTCATTGATATAGAAGCATATCCCGCCGCTTTTTGTTTTCCCCGATGATTCCATGTCGCGGTCTGCTCGGTGAATATGGAAGCCGGGAAGCATCACGGCACCATCGGGTACAGCGTCGCAAAGCCAGGTTTCCGTAAAGCACATGGCGATGGAACGTCCGAAGTCTTTACTGGTCTTTATCAGGAGATGAAGCTCGTCCATTTTGTTGGGTAGGGAGCGTACATTCGCAAGGTGGATTGACGGGAACACCAATCTGTATCCTCATGCGGAGTTTCACTTGGATGCCGGCTCGCTTCCCTCTGTGGCGTCGCCTCCGCCTGTGCTGAAGACCGCGGATGTCGCTCCGGTGAGTTACTCGGGGAAAAAACTGAGCGGATTTGCGAAAGTTGATGAAAAAAAGTCCAGAGTAACCTCCTTCATTGTAAGAAAGTCTCCCCTTGTGTAAGTGAGTCGTGTAATGTCTCCAAAGACGAACGGAAAACACAAAAACAAAAACAATACGAGAGGGTGGGTAACCGAGGCGACCACACCGGAAGGCGCCATCATGAATCGGGAAAGACCAAATGTGTCTTGTAACCTGATCCAGCCATGAGACAACCGGAACAGCCCTGTTGCTGGTGGCTGACTGATATTTGTCAGATGGTAAAAGAGTACATACAAACTACAATGACTAGAGAGCAGAGTGGCGCAGCGAAAGCGTGCTGGGCCCATAACTCAGAGGTCGATGGATCGAAACCATCCTCTGCCATTGTTTAACTGCTATCATTTAATATCTTACTCTTCGTGAGAAATATGATGCAATTAAGACTTGTCAACTCATTGGCTGAGGTCTACGGGTAATGACCCTTTCCTCAATTCACTTTTTACTGAAAAATAAAATCATCCTTTATTCACTGTTCTGTCAATGTAAAATCACTGAGTAAGTACCCATAAAGTTGGCACGACAGTACAGCGTGTAATCCAAAAGTAATGACATTAAGGCAAACACTTTCAGGGGAGCTAATATTTTACGGCGACAAGCAAACAGTCAAAAGAGAACGGCAAAGAGCTCGACTTTTTTGTGGCACAAAAATATGTATTGTCCCAAACGCCTTGTTGGGGACAATGACAAAATGGTAGGAAATTAACGATATTGAAAAGGAATTGGCAGTGGTGGGATTTGAACCAACGCCTCCTGAGAGACTGAAGTTTAAATCCAGCACCTTGGACCGCTCGGCCACACAACCTGCAAACACCATCTTTGTAAGTGAAATTTTTTGGCAAATGTAAACCCGACCGAAGGGAAGTATAGTGTTATGGGATCCCCGGCATTCCATATCATTGCCAACCTTGACATGACAAATGTGGAAAGGAGAGCTCTGAAATCATTTAAGCCAACAATATCAAGTCACTAGATGAGAGAATAATCTTCTCATGCCAAGATCAAACAAAAGGATTTTAGCCCAGATATTGGCCCGATTTGCTATCGCAGCCGATTTCCCAGATAGTGCCCAACATATAATGTCGGGAACGACAAAACCTCTTGTAGTGTGACATAAACCACGACCAACGATTTGGCCCTACGACGCCAAAATGAACTGTCAAATTGGACTTGGATATTGGATATCTTCCGTGCAGTGTGACATATCAACGACAACTCTCCGCCAGCGCAACTTGACGGAGACCAGTAGGATTGCATAGTTGTGACTGGCGCATCGCCTCACGTGCTTGCCCTTGGCAACATACTTGCGCGCCGTTGTTAACATTTCTTCTCACGCACAAAACAATGTTTACCGAAGCTTTAGGGCATGATTCGACGGAACGCCGACATGTTTACGTGCAACCGTATGTGCTTGCGCTTGCTAGAGTACATAACGTTTTGTTGCCTGCTTGCAAGCCGTATCGTATGAAAAGTACGTGAACATACCTCAAGCAATCCTTGAATGAACGTTCTCTCCCGAGCACCAGTGACGAACAAGTTTGTCCACATTTCGTCCCCCCCACAGGCGGCACGGTGTATGACTGGTTAGAGCGTCAGCCTCACAGTTCTGAGGATTGGGGTTCAATCCCCGGCCCCGCCTGTGTGGAGTTTGCATGTTCTCCCTGTACCTGCGTGGGTTTTCTCCAGGCACTCCGGTTTCCTCCCACATCCCAAAAACATGCTTGGTAGGTTAATTGACAACTAAATTGCCCGTAGGTGTGAATGTGAGTGTGAATGGTTGTTTGTTTGTATGTGCCCTGCAATTGGCTGGCAACCAGTTCAGGGTGCCCGAAGATTGCTGGGATAGGCTCCAGCATGCCCTAGTGAGGAGAAGTGGCTTAGAAAATGGATGGATGGATCGGATGGATATATATACATTCACACACACACACACACACACACAAGGTCTGTATCCATACACCAAGTTAACGATTCGGTACATATCACGGTTTCGATACACAATTTTTGGGATTTTTGGGAAGGTGATAAGAGAATTTAAAAAAATATATGTCTTTATTCAGAAAACTTAGATAAATGGTTAGCATATATACATATATATTATAAATATCCATCCATCCATTTTCTGACCCGCTTATCTTGTTGAGGGTCGCGGGTATCTCAGCTGACTAGACTATTGGACTATTTTGGAATTAGTACATAGAGTAAGAGATCGAATTGATTTGATCATTGGTGGTCAAAGACAATACGATACGAATACTGGAAATTAAATAACGAAATATGTAAAAATTAAGACACTTTTGTCTTTTCTGTTTAAAAATACTCACACCCAACTCAGCTCACACTCCTTTTATTTCTTTTTTGGTCACACTTTTTGTCAGAAAATGTTCTGTGTCCTGGCAGTCCCAATCGCAAGCACCGCTACTGTCATGAGTTTGCATCAGTATCACGGACCAACTACTGAGTGATTCGAGCTGTGGCCGTTGTACGTTGCAAACCCGCACACCGCTGTGATTGGTCGCCGGTTCAAATAACCAGTGATTTTTTTTTTTTTTTTTGTGTACAAGTTGTCACATGATTGTTAAGTTAGATAAATATGCCTTCAAATAACGTAAGGAATGAATACTGTTGCCAGTGTGTGTATATGAAGTGCATTGCAGTATTATTATGGTCCACATTGAGTCGCCATTTTTACATGCATTTTCAACACAGGTACAATGCAGAAATGTGTAAATGAATGTGTGTTTATTACTCTGTCAAAATCACTATATAATCACAGTGGATTGATCCTTGATCCTTTATCATTTGAAGTCATTTGGTTCAGTACGGCATTTGCTCAAAACATCGTGATCGGACATTTAAACAGCAGTAGAAGCAAGTCCTCTGTAACAGACATAAAGAAATTGTTACACAATTGAAAACTTGGACACTTGTACAGTTGAACAATTTTGATGTCGTGGTTTGAAAAAGTGATTGATCTGGAGACAGTGATGTAAATTTGGTGTGAAAGGTGGGGGAATGACAAATGGAGATGATTCCCCCAACTCCCCCTATTTTAAATGCATCAATAAGTATACCTTGAGGGTCACGTGGACAATAATTAAGTATAAATGAACAGCATAGAGCAGTGGTTCTCAAATTGTTGAATGGTGCGGGTTCCCTCTTGTGGTACCTGAAAAAAATCCCAATTAAATATTCAAACTGCGTATTGTCACAGCGGTTTCAACTTTTCTTAAACACAGTTTTGTACTTCTGTTAAGCGCGCGCGCACACACACACACACACACACACATTATGTACAATTACAGGTATTATTTTAATGTCTATTTGGTCCAAATAAGATGCATGCAGTTAGAATGGTGCGGCTGCATGGGAACACGGCCTGTGCCCATGCAAACTGTTTTTATTAAAGGTATGTACGGGTTTTCCCGCAACCGTACTCATTGTTCAGCTTCAAACATGCATTCTGAACTAATATGTATTTTTTTAACTATTGCAGGATGAAGTCAGTAAAATTCGTAATCTGGAGAGAAGCCGAGTCGTAGTCCATCTACAAATCGGCGCTTTTTGAGTTCACTCACCTGAGTGCCCGTTTGAATGCCTTTGGGATGACAATGAACAGCACCGAGCATACTGAAATAAATGTGAGTTCATAAATGACTACATTGGGGCCACTCAAAAGGCAAGCGGCCTATTTCTGGTCCCCATCTGTGAAGGCCCCTTACATGATCAGCCGAGATCGGGTATTCTCGATGTAGTATCGCCGAAAAGTAGGGATGTCCCAGGGAAAACCACCTAATTTTAGCATTACCACAACCATATTATTGACACACATTTTAAACGATTGCATAAGTGTACTACCACGATATAAAAGTATTGTTTATGATTATGCACACTGTTTTACAATGTGTTTGCTCGCAAAACAAACCAATTTACCTATTTAAAATTATAGTCCCAAACAGAGCATGGATAAATCATTACTCACTCAATTACTACACTTCATTTTAATAATAGTTTGTTTTCCTATACAATCCTCTTTGAAGGAGTCTGGGCTTTTAAACTTTTGCACATATCTTTATATGTCAACACGACAAACAGGGTTTGGAGGGTAACTGTTACTTTAAAGATAGATGGACAGAGAGATGGATAGAATTGCTTGCTAATGAATTGATAAATAGACGGACGGACGCATAGTTAGCTAACCTTTTCATATAACTGTTTGTTATAAAAAGTGAAATGAAAACAAGAGACAAATTAAGTAGAAAATATTTGCAGTTCGGGGTAAACAGAGACTTTTACTGCCCACATCAGCAAGTGCATGGATGATGTCACCACCACGAAGTCCATCACTGTCCGTGCTAATCAGAAGCCATGGCTGTTGGGGGAGGTCTACAGACTACTGAAGGTCCACAACACGGCTTTTAGATCTGGGAATGAGGAGGGCCTGAGGACAGCCAGGGCCAATTTGTCCCGTGGCATCAAGGAGGCCAAACGGGAGTACTCCAGGAAGATCGCCCACCGCTTCAGTGACAGCAGTGACACCAGGAGTCTGTGGCGTGGTATTCAGACCATTACGGACTATAAACCCACACCACACCACCCTGCGACAGCTCCACCACCCTGCCAAATGACAGGACTTCTTCGACAGGATCAACACACGAAAAGCTTTGGGCCCAGATAACATACATGTTCGTGTTCTGAGGGACTGTGAAGCTGAACTCACAGATGTCTTCACAGACATTTTTAACACCTCCTTGAATCAGGCTGTAGTCCCCACGTGCTTCAAAGCCACCACCATCATCCCAGTCCCGAAGAAGTCATCTCCCTCCTGCCTCAATGACTACAGTCCGGTGGCGCTCACTCCCGTCCTGATGAAGTGCTTCGAGCGGCTAATCATGCACCACATCTTTTTCTTCCCCCCCGCCCACTCCTTGGACCCGTTCCTCTCCACACAGCGGGGGATGCCACCCATTCATCACACAGCCTCTTCAATCTGGTGCCATCAGGCAGGAGACTGCGGAGTCTCCGGCCCAGGACTAGCCGACTCAGTTTTATTTATAAGGCCTCTCAGGAATCTGAACTCTCTGCCCGCTCTGCCCCCTCTACCTCTTCTGTCCTTTGCCCACCTGAACTCTGACACAACTCTGACACCCCACAAACATACACATTTCCCAGATCGGGTCCCGACATATGTCGGGAACGACAACATTTCTTGTAGTGTGACATAAGCCACGGCAAACGATTTGAGAGATATATATATATATATACACACACACACACACACACACACACACACACACACACACACACACACACACACACACACACACACACACACACACACACACACACACACACACACACACACACACACACACACACACACACACACACACACACACACACACACACACACACACACACACACACACACACACACGGCACGGTGGACGACTGGTTAGAGCGTCAGCCTCACAGTTCTGAGGACCCGGGTTCAATCCCCGACTGTGTTGAGTTTGCATGTTCTCCCCGTGCCTGCGTGGGTTTTCTCCGGGCACTCCGGTTTCCTCCCACATCCCAAAAACATGCATAAATTGGAGACTCTAAATTGCCCGTAGGTGTGACTGTGAGTGCGAATGGTTGTCTGTTTGTATGTGCCCTGTGATTGGCTGGCAACCAGTTCAGGGTGTACCCTGCCTCCTGCCCGATGACAGCTGGGATAGGCTCCAGCACGCCCGCGACCCTAGTGAGGATAAGCGGCTCAGAAAATGGATGGATGGATATATATATATATATATATATATATATATATATATATATATATATATAAATAAATATATATATCACGGACATAAATATGTCCGTGATCAACCAGTCGCACGCACATTCACACCATCACAGTGTGAGCTGAACCCACGCTGCCCACACCAATTTCAGGCGAGCGTACCACTCGACCATCAGTGACTTCGTGGAACACTGGGTAAAAAATACTCTCATACTGGGAGTCGGACCTGGTTCCCTGGGTGATCCATGCCATAATACTGGAACTGAGGTAGTTATCATACGAGGTGACAAAGTCTAAATGGTTGAGATCAGAAGCGATTCAAGGAACATTCCCAAAATGGTAGTCAAACCCGGGCTGCCAGGGTGAAAACCAGGAATCCTGACCACAAGACCATATAGTGGTGTGACTTCAACTTTTTATTTAAAAACTTCTTCACTTTCTTTCAAGCCCAATTTTTCGTAAGACCATGAGGCCAAAACAAAAGAATTCAGGTTACATTCCCATACCGCGAGTAGGAGACCAGTGAAAACCATCCAATCCTGTTGGTGTCCCTACCACTTATTCGTTCCAAAATTCTAATTATTTTTTTCAAGTGCAAAGTATTGGAAATTTTTTGCATGAAGATCAAAGCCCAAATGGTGGAATTTAGGGGACATTCCCATTCCAGGAGTCAAAACCAGGACACCTGGGTGAAAAGCACAAATGCTGACCGCTTACCCATATGGGACAGTCCTTTGTTTTTCTTTCCAAAATATTGAATGTTTCCCCAAGCGCACCCTTAGATTTATTTATTTATTTTATTTTTTGCATGTTCAAGCCAAATTGGTGGAATTCAGGGTCAACAAATGTTCTTGTACTGGAAGTCGGGCCTGGCTGCAGATTCATGCCATACTTGAACTCGTGGAATGTTACCATACTGGGTGTCAATTAACATCAAAATGGGAGAGTTGAGGAGAGATTAAGGGCACATTCCCATACCGGGAGTCAAACCAGGGCCACCGGGGTGAAAAACACAATTCCAAACCGTTAGACTATATGGGATTCATGTAACTGTTTCCTCAACTTTTTAAAAAAAAATTCTGTACTTTCTTTCAAGCAGGATTTTTTTTTTTCGCAAGACGATCAGGCCAAAACAAAATAATTCAGGATACATACCAGGAGAAGTAGACAAGTGAAAACCACTTACCTTGCCATGAGAACATAGGGAACACATGGACGAGCTGGTCTTGCTTCAACTTCGTCTTTTTAAAATTCTGTATTTTCAAATTTTGAAGTTTTCATCAAATCAGGCCAAAATGAAAGCATTCAGGGGATGTTCCCATACCAGGAGTCAAACCCGGGCTGTCTGGGTGAAAACCAAGGGTGACGACCAAAAAAATACAACCCCAATTCCAATCAAGTTGTGTTAAACATAAATAAAAACAGATTACAATGATTTGCAAATCATGTTCGACCTACATATAATTGATTACAATACAAAGATAAGATATTCAAACTGATAAACTTTATTGTTTTAGCAAATAATCATTACCATCTTTGGATCTAATAATAAAATATAAGGAATACATGTATATTTCAAGATGAAGATTGATTATATTTGAGGACGTTTAACCCTTTAATGGCCATTCTAGGCTTACATAACATAACTCCATAGTTTTTTATTAAACAAAGCACAAAAATGAATATATCCATCCATCCATCCATTTTCTGAGCCGCTTCTCCTCACTAGGGTCGCGGGCGTGCTGGAGCCTATCCCAGCTATCATCGGGCAGGAGGCTGGGTACACCCTGAACTGGTTGCCAGCCAATCGCAGGGCACATACAAACAAACAAACAACCATTCGCACTCACATTCACACCTACGGGCAATTTAGAGTCGTGAACCTACCATGCATGTTTTTGGGATGTGGGAGGAAACTGGAGTGCCCGGAGAAAACCCACGCAGGCACAGGGAGAACATGCAAACTCCACACAGGCGGGGCCGGGGATTGAACCCCGCTCCTCAGAACTGTGAGGCTGACGCGCTAACCAGTCGGCCCACCATGTCCGCCACAAAAATGAATATAAAAAATATAAATACAATATTGGAATAAAATCTGCATTATGATATAAAATTAACATTTTTAAATGTAAGGAGAGTTATTTTATTTAAAAAAAATTATATATATTTATTAATAATAGAAATTTCATAAATTATATATATATATATATATATTTCAATAACTAAAATATCAAAAATATTAAATATTTCAAGCTTAAGTTTTATTTTTATTTGATGAATTTTAACTCTTTAAAGGCCAACATGTTTACATACGTTTTATCTTCGAAAAATACTCAAAATATACTAATACAAATTAAGAAATATATGTAGTTAAATATGAGTAATATTTCAATTTTTAAACTAATTAAATTTGGAGGATTTAAAAATTGAAAAATAAAAATATAATAAATTATGTAATTAGTTTTCAATATATATATATATATATATATATATATATATTTCAAAAACAAAAAAGAATTAAAATTTAATAAATGGTAATACATATTTCACATACATTTTTCAAAGAGAAGATCAATTGCATTTTAGGAATTTTAATCATTTGCGATAAAAAAGATATACAATAAACTATATTTATTATTAGCTTTTCTGCAATATAATCTTATTTTGGACAATTTTGATTCAAAAAAATAATAATTTTAAAGAAATAAATACAATCAAGTTAATATTTCATTTATATTACATTTCAAGATTCCCGCGACCCTTGTGAGGATAAGCGGCTCAGAAAATGGATGGATGGATGGATGGATATTTAGAGATTAATTTATGATTTAATTAGTTTACAGCACAAAACAGAGTGTGTACTTCAAAGAAAACAGACCCATCGCGGGGTGGAAAAAAATAAAAAAGTTAAAAAAAATTTAAAAAGCTAATTTTGCTACATGCTTTGAATTGGAAACAAGTAACCCATCTAGTAGATAAATGTGAAAAGCCTAAACTTGAAAGTTAGTATCGGACAAACTACAACATGTCCTAGGATTTCTCAAGCAATCCATTCATAGCCAACATTCACTCTTGCTTTATTTCTAACCCGTTGTTTTTTCCTGTGGAAACATTCCAAGTGGCGAGGGGCGGGAGAAAGAGGCCTCCTTCGTTGGCGTAAACGTCGGACTTATGTTAATCCATGACTTGTGTGTAATCCAGCGACTTCCAGGACAGCGTCTGTTTGGAATCACAATAACATGAGAGGTGCCATCTCTGGCTAACATCTCTCCCACCCCTTTCACACACACGCACACACGCATACGCTCACCCCTTCACAGACGTCGTCTTCCCGCCTGAGTTGGGAGCAGGCTCGCGTCAGAAGCTTGTGGCGCCAAGCCGCTTCCTTGAGGAACGCCTTCACGCAACTCAGGACCTTCGCTGAAAGGTGAGTGCGCAGTAAACAAAAAGCACCCAGAACCCCTCACTAATCCACATTTCACACAGTGGATTTTTTTTTCAGTTGTTGGTGCTCTTTGTGAAAGCTTTTCAAGATGCAAGTCATCATTAGGCCAATTATTTGGCTTTGACTTGCAAGTGCAGACTTGAGATTTGAGCTCTGTATGGTGGCGGTGAACTTAAATCAATTCACTCCACAATAAGAAGCAGGTTGGCAAATAGCAAACAAGTCATCCAAAAAAGAGGCTTCAAGCTATTAATGCCACTCTCAGTTGAAGTTTACTGTCAGACTAAACATTAAACTCAGAGGAATACACTTGTGTTGTAAAACAATTAGACAACTTTGTTTATGCTAGCTTAATGCTAGCACACAATTCAAAACGCCATGGACAGGCTAACAAATAGCATCAATAGTCGCTATTCCCTTTCATAGAGTTTCCACAAAATTAGCACAAAGAAGACAGTTAAAGTTACTTCTCGCCTCGTTGGGTTCTGGGTAAAGGAATAAATGAATACTAGCTCTACCATTAATGGCTCTGCTGCGCCTTCCAGAACACTGTCCGACATGCGAGGCGAGTGCGCCGCTGCGGACCAGCTGTTCTGCGCGGCCTGTCGCCATCTCGAGGCCCGGGTCACACAAGAGAGCACTTCCGGTGGCGCGGAGGTGTCGGTGCTGGAGCAGAAGCTGAAGGACAAGCTACGGGAGACCATGCAGTGCTGGGATGCGGAAAAACTGGAACTCAATTCCAGGTAAAGCAATGGGTGCTGTTTATTGTCAACGAAGAAAAATATTCTTTAGCACCCCCGCCTATGAAAACATTGGCCTCAACACTAGTTGCACTGATCGACAAGATACCACCATACAACCAACCCAACAAGATAATGTGAATATTTGTTTTTTCCATATCTGATTCAAGACCATGGAGCTGACGGATGCACTGAAGCAACTCAAAAAACAGCGAGAAGGACGCTAGCCTGGACAGAATGGTGAGACATTGGTGGGGGAGTAAAATTGGTTGAAGTCTCGTCTCAAAGCATTGTTTCCTGCTCAGGAGACGAGCAGAAGCAAAGACAAAGGAGAGATGGAAGTCTTCCAGGCTGAAAACCAAGCCCTTCAGAAAGTAGTCAGCGAAGTTCATCAGGTCAGAACATAAAGTGTTCATTGTGTACAAATATCCACAGTCTAACAATGTCCACAATGAGTCTAAAGGTCTTTATGGTTGTTCTCCACGGAGGAACACCACCCTTATGGCTGTACAGGGTGCCCTCGCCAAAGCACCAGCAACAAACTCAGGTCTGACCCTCTTTTCCTCATACTATCACAAATTGTTCCACTTTGTGGTCAAAATGACACTCAGTCTTCCGTCCCTGGAGCAAGCATTGCAGTAGAGCGGCTGCAGTAGAGCGACTGGGCCAGAACGGAACTGGAGGCGAGGATCCAGGAAGTAACGAAGGAAAGTCCATCCAGCCATCCATCCATTTTCCGAGCCGCTTCTCATCACTAGCGTCGCGGGCGTGCTGGAGCCTATCCCAGCTGTCATCGGGCAGGAGGCGGGGTGCACCCTGAACTGGTTGCCAGCCAATCGCAGGGCACATACAAACAAACAATCATTCGCACTCACATTCACACCTATGTGCAATTTGGAGTTGTTAATTAACCTACCATGCATGTTTTTGGGATGTGGGAGGAAACCGGAGTGCCCGGAGAAAAGCCACGCAGGCACGGGGGGAACATGCAAACTCCACACAGGCGGGGCCGGGATTTGAACCCCGGTCCCCAGAACTGTGAGGCAGATGTGCTAACCAGTCGACCAACGTGCAGTCAAAAAATGTTTTATCCATCCATCCATCCATTTTCTACCACTTATCCGAGGTCGGGTCGCGGGGGGCAGTAGCTTTAGCAGGGACACCCAGACTTCCCTCTCCCCAGCCACTTCATCCAGCTCTTCTCGATGTGGAGGAGCAGCGGCTGAGATCCTCCCGGATGACCGAGCTTCTCACCCTATCTCTAAGGGAGAGCCCGGACACCCTGCAGATGAAACTCATTTCGGCCGCTTCTATCCGGGATTTTGTTATTTCGGTCACGACCCACAGCTCTTGACCATCGGTGAGGGTAGGCAACGTAGATCGACCGGTAAATTGAGAGCGTCACCTTTCGGCTTAGCTCCTTCTTTACCACAACGGACCCATACAAAGTTTGCATCACTGCCGACGCTGCACGGATCCGCCTGTCAATCTCCCGTTCCACTCTTCCCTCACTCGTGAACAAGACCCCAAGATACTTGAACTCCTCCAATTGGGGCAGGATCTCATCCCCGATCTGGAGGTGAGTGTCATGAACGGAACAGAGGCTAGGACCCAAAAATGCAAGACTCCAAAACAAATGGACAGTTTCCAAAAAGAGAGGTTTAATAGACGGACGGGCATAGGTCGGTACACGGGCAGGCAATCCAAGAAGGGCAACAGTAGAGAAGAACATGAAGGCAAAGAGGCAAGGTCGATAATCGGAACAGGGTCAAAGTCTTACTGTGAGTCTGTGACAAGGAATGCTGGAACGTGACGACAAGGTACAACGAACTGGCAACGAGAGGGAATGAGGCACGAGGTTAAATACAATAGGTAATTAATGTGAACGAGGCACAGGTGGTGAAGATGCTCACAGGAGCAGGTGTGTGAGAAACGAGAGAGGAAGACAAAACCTGGCACACACGCACACACACACACACACGACAGTGAGCCCATGGGAAGGGTGACCCACGTTACCTTTTCGGGCTGTGCCCGGCCGGGCCCCATGGGTGCAGGTCCGGCCACCAGGCGCTCGCCTTCGAGCCCCACCACCAGGCCTGGCTCCAGAGGGAGGCCCCGGTGACCTGCGTCCGGGCAAGGGAAAACCAAGTCGATCGTTTGTGATCATCATAAGGGGAACAAATTTTAGTTAAAAAAAAAAAAGTTCCTACAGTCTGTCAAATGTGGAAGTAGGTAGGGGCATACAGTATTCCACAAAAACATAATCATGTACATTTATGTAATTCAACAATATAATCAACACTCACTCCAATGAGGCCAGAGCATAGCTGTATAGTAATAACTAAATCAAATCACAATAAATTCTAATATTTCACATTAAATGAAGCCAATCATTACCTGTACTGTAAAGCGCCAAGTTCTTTCTGTTTTCCTTCCCCTCAAACATGGGTGACCTGGCAATGTTGTCCATCAGAAGTTTTAAGAATTCTCTCCTTGGTCCTCCTAAATCAACTCCTATCTATCTATCTATCTATCTATCTATCTATCTATCTATCTATCTATCTATCTATCTATCTATCTATCTATCTATCTATCTATCTATCTATCTATCTATCTATCTATCTATCTATCTATCTATCTATCTATCTATCTATCTATCTATCTATCTATCTATCTATCTATCTATCTATCTATCTATCTATCTATCTATCTATCTATCTATCTATCTATCTATCTATCTATCTATCTATCTATCTATCTATCTATCTATCTATCTATCTATCTATCTATCTATCTATCTATCTATCTATCTATCTATCTATCTATCTATCTATCTATCTATCTATCTATCTATCTATCTATCTATCTATCTATCTATCTATCTATCTATCTATCTATCTATCTATCTATCTATCTATCTATCTATCTATCTATCTATCTATCTATCTATCTATCTATCTATCTATCTATCTATCTATCTATCTATCTATCTATCTATCTATCTATCTATCTATCTATCTATCTATCTATCTATCTATCTATCTATCTATCTATCTATCTATCTATCTATCTATCTATCTATCTATCTATCTATCTATCTATCTATCTATCTATCTATCTATCTATCTATCTATCTATCTATCTATCTATCTATCTATCTATCTATCTATCTATCTATCTATCTATCTATCTATCTATCTATCTATCTATCTATCTATCTATCTATCTATCTATCTATCTATCTATCTATCTATCTATCTATCTATCTATCTATCTATCTATCTATCTATCTATCTATCTATCTATCTATCTATCTATCTATCTATCTATCTATCTATCTATCTATCTATCTATCTATCTATCTATCTATCTATCTATCTATCTATCTATCTATCTATCTATCTATCTATCTATCTATCTATCTATCTATCTATCTATCTATCTATCTATCTATCTATCTATCTATCTATCTATCTATCTATCTATCTATCTATCTATCTATCTATCTATCTATCTATCTATCTATCTATCTATCTATCTATCTATCTATCTATCTATCTATCTATCTATCTATCTATCTATCTATCTATCTATCTATCTATCTATCTATCTATCTATCTATCTATCTATCTATCTATCTATCTATCTATCTATCTATCTATCTATCTATCTATCTATCTATCTATCTATCTATCTATCTATCTATCTATCTATCTATCTATCTATCTATCTATCTATCTATCTATCTATCTATCTATCTATCTATCTATCTATCTATCTATCTATCTATCTATCTATCTATCTATCTATCTATCTATCTATCTATCTATCTATCTATCTATCTATCTATCTATCTATCTATCTATCTATCTATCTATCTATCTATCTATCTATCTATCTATCTATCTATCTATCTATCTATCTATCTATCTATCTATCTATCTATCTATCTATCTATCTATCTATCTATCTATCTATCTATCTATCTATCTATCTATCTATCTATCTATCTATCTATCTATCTATCTATCTATCTATCTATCTATCTATCTATCTATCTATCTATCTATCTATCTATCTATCTATCTATCTATCTATCTATCTATCTATCTATCTATCTATCTATCTATCTATCTATCTATCTATCTATCTATCTATCTATCTATCTATCTATCTATCTATCTATCTATCTATCTATCTATCTATCTATCTATCTATCTATCTATCTATCTATCTATCTATCTATCTATCTATCTATCTATCTATCTATCTATCTATCTATCTATCTATCTATCTATCTATCTATCTATCTATCTATCTATCTATCTATCTATCTATCTATCTATCTATCTATCTATCTATCTATCTATCTATCTATCTATCTATCTATCTATCTATCTATCTATCTATCTATCTATCTATCTATCTATCTATCTATCTATCTATCTATCTATCTATCTATCTATCTATCTATCTATCTATCTATCTATCTATCTATCTATCTATCTATCTGTCTGTGTTTACCTGACATCATCTGGAATTTGCCCACAAAAGCCATCCCTGACACGTTGTGGAACAGTTTGGTGGTCCCAGTCCTTCTTGAATTCAAAGGCACTGAGTATGTGTCCATTTTTGTGCAACCATGATTTTGGACCATCACCCTGAACTGGTTGCCAGCCAATCGCAGGGCACATACAAACAAAAAACCATTCGCACTCACATTCACACCTATGGGCAATTTAGAGTTGTCAATCAACCTACTGAAGGAACCTGTGTTTTAAAATCTCCTAACTTCCAAGCGTGCTCGTTTTCGTGAAAGAACTTCGTTCACAACAATGTATAAAAAACAACCAATTTATTCCTGACAGAGGAGTCTATACATTTTGCAGAGCTCTGGGTTCGTAACTACCCTATCTTATCCTTAGCAGATACAGTCGTCGAACAAAAATTATCTGACTCTACCCCAGACTTATACAATGTTTCAAACAGGCCAGTATGGAATCGTTGTCGTCTGATTGGTCCGTAATCTGACGTCATCGTTGTTCGAACGAATGATGACTATCTGATCTGGCTCCAAGCACTGCCTGCAGATGTCTCCTGCATTCAATGTTTATAGTGGCTCCCCGCAGTTCCTTTCTTCCTTGACATCTGTCTCCAAATACCTTCAGACAGGCGGGTTTGAACCCGCCTGTCTGTCCCTCCATCCACAAGGCGGCAGTGTTGCTGTCTACATTGAGAGTGCAGACTATGAAATAGATGATTGAGAGCTCGCGACTGTTATTATTTTAACACTGTTATAATAATTTATTTTCTGTATCTTACTGACAGATGAGGAAGGCCATTTATTTTAATTTTCCTGACTAATGACGGGGCTGCCGGTTGTCCACCTTGTTCAGCCACGGTCTGGTTTTCTCCGGGCACTCCGGTATCCTCCCACATCCCAAAAACGTGCATTAATTGGAGACTCTCAATTGCCCGTAGGCGTGACTGTGAGTGCGAATGGTTGTTTGTTTGTATGTGCCCTGCGATTGGCTGGCAACCAGTGCAGGGTGTACCCCGCCTCCTGCCTGATGACAGCTGGGATAGGCTCAAGCACGCCCGCGACCCGAGTGAGGAGAAGCGGCTCAGAAAATGGATGGATGGATATGTATTTTATATATATATTTATAATATAAATAAATAAAATAATTTAATAATAACTAATAACGTTGTTTCGTTTGGCTGTGCTGCTCAGTTGTGAGTTAGCTGCTCTTAGCTTCCATACCAAGGCCCATTTACCATTCTAGCGTGCAGTTAGCAAGCTAACGATGGCTCCGCCCCGATGATGCGTCTTCGCCGGATGCCTCGATTTTACAGAACAGCTTAGTGACTTTATTTAAGCTCCCAAAAAATTTGCAAATAAACAAGCGATGCATTGATATTTTGAAGACGCATATGGATACGTCATATAGTTTTGTAAACTTTCAACAGAGACAACACGGCTTCGTGGGTAACTTGATACTAGTGAATGGGGCAGTGCCGACTGTCTAACTACCCGGGTTTCCTCCTACCGTCCCGCTGTCATCAGGTGCCGTGTTTGGCTCTGACATTCCTTGTGTGTTTTTTGGACGTACTTGGCAAATAAAGATGATTCTGATTCTGATGATATCACTGACAACGAGAGTAAGTTCACTTGTGTGCTTATTTTCATGATTACAGTCCACAATAAGCATTCATTTTTTTAAAGTTGAGCCTCCTCACATGATTTTACATTGTATAAGTTATCACCCCCCCACCAGTATAATTAATTCCTTTTGGCTCATCCATTCGACACACCCACAGCGTCTGAGACATGAGAGGTGGCCCTTATTATTCAAGTTTTGAACCCTGATTTCATATACTTAGCGATCTGTTTTATTCATTCAAATTTGGCAGGCCTGTTAACATTACTCTTCCCTGTGGTGTGTCGAATTTACATGCCATTTTTTAGGCTTGCTTAGTGCCACTTTAAAGGCATTTTACTTCTTTTCAAAGGGGAAAATGGATTTGAGATACAAGTAAATTGAGTCACTCTCACTGTTCGAAGAAGCTTATTTTATTATGGATCACATGTACTGTACACTTTACAGTTTACCACGAAAAGTCAATGCTTCGTTACAGTCTAGTTCCATCAATCCTTCATTTATTTGATATGGACATCAATAAATTATTGGAAAACAAGGCATGCATTACTTTGTGGATTTTGGCACCAGTGCTAATTCTTAACATTTGTCCACAGGACAACTTATTGTTGACTTAAGGAGTGAGACAAAAGGTTTTAAGTTCAATCACTTTTTCCTATTTTATTTCTGTTTTATTTTATTGACCGGTCATTTAGTCTAATTTTGGATAATAAACCTATTATTTGCTTAATTTTCTGGTTCAAGCGCAATTGTAGGTTTATGAAATTAAATTGCGAAATCTGTAGTGACACTTCAAATCGACCATACAAATGTCCCTTTAAAGTTCACAACAATATCAAAATTCAATTCAAAGACAATCGGAATTACAAAGCAATCATAGAACAATGCTTTCAAATGTCCTTTTTTGACAAAAAAATCCCAAGAGTCCACAAGCAAGCAAGTCCATTTCTTGCTTTAAGTTAGAGCATTTTGTTTTTGGAGGGTTTCCAATGGATTCAAGACATTTCCATTCTTTTTAATGGGGGAAATGGATTTGATATACAGGCAAATTCAGTCACTGTCACTTTTTAAATGAGTGTATTTTAATAAGGATTACAAATACACTTTATAGTTCACCACCAAAAGTCAAAGTTTCTTTACAATCAATCACTTATTTGATATTGACATCACTAAAACATTGGACAAAATGTATGCATTGCTTTAAGGAAGTATGGGTCCTCATGGTCCATATTTCACAAAAAAGTGCATTTTAGCGGCACGGTGGACGACTGGTTCGTGCGTCTGCCTCACAGTTCTGAGGTCCCGGGTTCAATCTCCCGCCCTGCCTGTGTGGAGTTTGCATGTTCTCCCCGTGCCTGCGTGGGTTTTCTTCGGGCACTCAGGTTTCCTCCCACATCCCAAAAACATGCAAGAATTGGAGACTCTAAATTGCCCGTAGGTGTGAATGTGAGTGCGAATGGTTGTTTGTTTGTATGTGCCCTGCGATTGGCTGGCAACCAGTTCAGGGTGTACCCCGCCTCCTGCCTGCAGATAGCTGGGATAGGCTCCAGCATGCCCGCTCGGAAAATGGATGGATGGATGGATGGATTTCTGAACATTTGCATTCAAATTGTCAAAATGAAAGCAATTAAAATCATGTCAGGAGTGGGATTTGAACCCACGCCTCCATTCGGAGACCAGAAATCCCATTTAGAAGGTGCTGAACCTTGAGTCTGGTGCCTGACATGACATGTTGAAAAACTGGCATGTTTTGCAACATAATTATAAATATTTGCCAGCTTTTCAAATTTGTGGATGAAAGTTTAAAATCTTTATGGAAATATAAGAAATCCAGACTGCCAAACCATATGGGACATGTGTTGGTTTCTCTGCCACTTATTCGTTCCAAAATTCTGTGCTTTTTTTTTCTCAGCGCCATATGTTGGAAATTTTCTGCATGATCATATCCCAAATGGTGGAACACAGGGAACACTCCCATTCCCGGAGTCAAACCCTGGCCTCCTGGGTGAAAACCAGGAATCCAAACTGCTTGCCCATATGGGAAACGCCTTTGATTTGGGTTTTTTTCCAAAATATTGAACGCTTCCCCGAGCTCAATTGGTCGTTTTCTGCATGAATGTTAATGCCAAATTGGTGGAATGCAGGGTAAAAAAAAATAACTTTCATTCTAGGAGTCGGAACTGGTTCCCTGGGTGAAGATCCATCCCATAATATTGGAAGTCAGGTAATGTTACTTTGCCAGGTGACAAAGTAAAAAAAATAGAGTTCAGAAGAGATTCAAGGAACATTCCCATACTGGGCGTCAAACCCAGGAGACCTGGGTGAAAACCACAAATCCTGACCGCTTGCCCATATGGGCCACTCCTTTGTTTTTTTTCAAAAATATTGACCGTTTCCCCAAGCGCTTTTTTTTTTTTTTTTGCTGATGAATGTTGAAGCAAAATTGGTGGAATGCAGGGTAAAAAATCACTCTCATAATGGGAGTCACACTGGGATAAATATCCATGCCACACTACCAGAATCAAGGGAATGTTGCCATACCAAGTGTAAATCAAAGTCCAAATTGGAGAGTTCAGGAGAAGCTCAAGGAACATTCCCACACCGGGAGTTGAACCCGGGCCACCTGGGTGAAAACCAGGAATCCTGACCACTAGACCATATGGGACACAAGAGATGCTGGGTCTTCAAGTTATTTTTTTTAATTCTATACTTTCTTTCCAATTGATACGCTCAGGCCAAAACAAAAGAATTCACGTTACATTCCCTTATCGGGAGTAGGAGACCAATGAAAACCAGAAATCCTGACCGCCAGACCATATGGGACACGTTGGTCTGCCAGTTTTTCGAAGCACAAAATATTTGAAATTTTCTGCATGATCAAAGCCCAAAGAGTGGAATACATTATTCCCAAACATTCTCAAACTCAGGCCTCCTGGGTGAGAACAAAGCAACCTGACGGCTTAACCATATGGGAAAATCCTTTGTTTTTTTTGTTTTTTTTCAAACTGGAATTTTTCGACATGATGTTAAAGCCCAAATGGTGGAATTCAGAGAACTTTCCCATACCCAGAGTCAAACCCAGCCCTCATGGGTGAAAACCAAGAATCCTGGCCGCTTGGCCATCTGGGAAACACCTTTGTTGTGTTTTCTTCCCCAAGCTCAATCGGAAGTTTTCTGGATGAACAGCCAAATTGGTGGAATGCTGGGTAAAAAAATGCTCTCATACTGGGAGTTGGACATGGTTCCCTGGGTGAAGATCCATGCCATAATACTGGCACTGAGGTAATGTAACCATACGAGGTGACAAAGTCTAAATGGTAGAGTTCAGAAGCGATTCAAGGAACATTCCCAAAACGGAAGTCAAACCCGGGCCGCCGGGATGAAAACAAGGAATCCTGACCACTAGACCAGATAATGGTGTCACTTCCATCCATTTTCAACAACGCTTATCCTGGTTAGGGTCGCGGGACGACAGAACTTTGCTCATGTTCCGGGGGAGGCTGGGGGAGGCTGGGGACATCGAGTCCGAGTGGACCATGTTCCACGCCTCCATTGCTGAGGCAGCAGACCGGAGCTGTGGCCGTAAGGTGGTCGGTGCCTGTCGTGGCGGCAATCCCCGAACCCGTTGGTGGACACCAACTGTGAGGGATGCCGTCAAGCTGAAGAAGGAGTCCTATTGTGCCTTTTTGGCCTGTGGGTCTCCTGAGGCAGCTGATGGGTACCGGGTGGCCAAGCGGAATGCAGCTCTGGTGGTCGCTGAAGCAAAAACTCTGGTATGGGAGGAGTTCGGTGAGGCCATGGAGAAAGACTTCTGGACGGCTTCGAGGAAATTCTGGTCCACCATCCGACGTCTCAGGAGAGGAAAGCAGTGCACCACCAACACTGTGTATAGTGGGGATGGGGCGCTGCTGACCTCGACTCGGGACGTTGTGAGTCGGTGGGGAGAATACTTCGAAGACCTCCTCAATTCCACCGACACGCCTTCCCATGAGGAAGCAGAGTGTGGGTTCTCTGAGGCGGGCTCTCCTATCTCTGGGTTTGAGGTCACCGAGGTAGTTAAAAAGCTCCTCGGTGGCAGGGCCCCGGGGGTGGATGAGATTCGCCCGGTGTTCCTAAAGGCTCTGGATGTTGTGGGGCTGTCCTGGTTGACACGCCTCTGCAACATCGCGTGGACATCGGGCACAGTGCCTCTGGATTGGCAGACTGGGGTGGTGGTCCCCCTTTTTAAGAAGGGGGACCGGAGGGTGTGTTCCAACTACAGGGGGATCACACTGCTCAGCCTCCCTGGTAAGGTCTATTCAGGGGTGCTGGAGAGGAGGGTCCGTCGGGAAGTCGAATCTCAGATTCAGGAGGAGCAGTGTGGTTTTCGTCCTGGCCGTGGAACAGTGGACCAGCTCTACACCCTCGGCAGGGTCCTCGAGGGTGCATGGGAGTTCGCCCAACCAGTCTACATGTGTTTTGTGGACTTGGAGAAGGCGTTCGACCGTGTCCCTTGGGGAGTCCTGTGGAGGGTGCTTCAGGAGTATGGGGTACCGAACCCCCTGATACGGGCTATTCGGTCCCTGTACGACCGGAGTCAGAGTTTGGTCCGCATATCCGGCAGTAAGTCGGACTCGTTCCCGGTGAGGGTTGGACTCCGCCAAGGCTGCCCTTTGTCGCCGATTCTGTTCATAACTTTTATGGACAGAATTTCTAGGCGCAGCCAAGGCGTAGAGGGGGTCCGGTTTGGTGGCCTCAGTATTGCATCTCTGCTTTTTGCTGATGATGTGGTTCTGTTGGCTTCTTCAAGCCGTGAGCTCCAACTCTCACTGGAGCAGTTCGCAGCCGAGTGTGAAGCGGCTGGGATGAGAATCAGCACCTCCAAATCTGAGACCATGGTCCTCAGTCGGAAAAGGGTGGCATGCCCTCTCCGGGTCGGGGATGAGATCCTGCCCCAAGTGGAGGAGTTCAAGTATCTTGGGGTCTTGTTCACGAGTGAGGGAAGAATGGAACGGGAGATCGACAGACGGATCGGTGCAGCGTCTGCAGTGATGCGGACTTTGTATCGGTCCGTTGTGGTAAAGAAGGAGCTAAGCCGAAAAGCGAAGCTCTCAATTTACCGGTCGATCTTCGTTCCTACCCTCACTTATGGTCATGAGCTGTGGGTCGTGACCGAAAGAACGAGATCCCGGATACAAGCGGCCGAAATGAGTTTCCTCCGCAGGGTGTCCGGGCTCTCCCTTAGAGATAGGGTGAGAAGCTCGGTCATCCAGGGAGGATCTCAGAGTAGAGCCGCTGCTCCTCCGCATTGAGAGGAGCCAGATGAGGTGGCTGGGGCATCTGATTCGGATGCCTCCCGGACGCCTCCCTGGTGAAGTGTTCCGGGCACGTCCCACCGGGAGGAGACCCCGGGGACGACCCAGGACACGCTGGAGGGACTACGTCCTTCGGCTGGCCTGGGAACGCCTCGGGATCCCTCCGGAAGAGCTGGATGAAGTGGCTGGGGAGAGGGAAGTCTGGGCGTCCCTGCTAAAGCTACTGCCCCCGCGACCCGACCCGGATAAGCGGTAGAAAATGGATGGATGGATGGATGGAGGACCAAGTGTTTTGAGCAGTTATTGAGCCAACCATCTTTTCTTCTTATTTCGACATCAATATAATTCCTACAGCCATTTGTGATTTGAAGAAAGGAAACAAGGAAACAAACAAAGTGAACATATGCAATGCAGCACTCTGAATTGGGTTTTACACCATATGCAAAGCTGTACACGAGTTAGCCAGGAATTGATCCTCAAATCTTCTGATCCATAGTCAGATGTGTTATCCATTCCAAAACTAGCCCCAGAAAGGTTTGAGCCCTCTGCAAGTCCCTGTGGAGGATTTTCACTGTCCCAGCAGCACGGCGCAAAAAGCAACTGCAGGGGTTCGCTCTTGCCGTGACCCGGATTTGAACCGGGCTTGTTGCGGCCACAACGCAGAGTACTATCCACTATACGATCACGGCTTGGGTTGTTGGAACCTATCTCTCAAAGTATTTTCTGTCATTTTGATTAGTAATGGGGACCAATGCGCTAAAACCACATGTGAATAACCCAACACAGCTACAAATGGAAAATGTGCTCTAACGTGAGGATCATTTGAGTGTTTGCACCTCATTCAGCTGTTAAATGTGTAACTACAATATTTGTGCAGACGACCTCAATTTTCTTCCTCTTCTCCTCCTTTGTTGGGGATGCCACGTGGGAGATAGAACAAGTGGTCAAAACAGCTAAGAGAACCCAACCGGATCCCAAGACTGGACTTCCAGACTGGCTTTTCGTCCCCAATTTCACACGCTCTGAAGTACTTCAGTGGGCCCACAACTCCAACTACATTTGGAAGGACGTCAGGGCTCGGTCAGCCGAAAGAAACAAGCGGTTGGCGGATCTTCGTCGCTCCCCTACGCCTGTATACAAGGTGGGTCAGATGGTTTGGCTCTCCTCCCGTGACCTTTCTCTCCAGACCGAATCACGGAAGCTCACGCCACGCTTCATTGGTCCTTTTCCGATCACTAAAGTCTTAAATCCCACCTGTTCAGTTGAAGCTCCCTCATTCTCTCAAAATCCACCCGACATTTCATGTGTCTCTGCTCAAGCCTGTCACCACCAGCACCCTTAGCCCTCCGGCCTTACCCCCTCCGCCCCACATAATCAACAAACATCCTGCTTTCACGGTGTCACACATCCCTTTCGGGGGGGGGGGGCTGTCATGATCTGTGCCCTGCAGTTCCTTTTTGGAACTTGGGTGGCACTTTGTGCCTCCCTTTTCCCTCTCTAACTCTCCAGCAAGCATCACCTCCTCGCCCACGCACCTGTTCTCAATCAGCACTAATCACTGCCTGCATATACAGTAAGCCTTCCAGATCCAGGAATCCAGCACCAGTAGTATCGTCCGTGGTACTCTTGTGATTCGTTCTCTTGTGTTCGATTGATTACTTGGCTACCCACATTTGTACTGACTCTCTCGTGTTCTCCTCCACCTCCAGTCTTCCTTACACGTTTGGCAAACATAACAACCACTACACGACTGAAACTGTTGCTCTCGTGCTATCCGTCAGCAGGACCAGCAAACCGTCTCACTGGCATTGCCATGCATTCAGGTGCATACACTCAGTGAAAGTAGGTCAAAAGACTCCTCGTTAGTATAGTGCACAGTATATCCGCCTGTCACGCGGAAGACAGGGGTCCGATTCACTGACGGGGAGTTAACTTCAACTGGTCTTTAGCTTTTCGTGGGGCTCTTCTTTGTGGGAAAACAAAAAAGCCCATCAGCCTCGTTTCCAAACAGGGACCTTACGCCTGTTTGGTGAACATAACAACCACTACATGACTGAAACTGTTGCTCTCGTGTTATCCGTTAGCAGGACCAGCAAACCGCCTCGCTAGCTGGCATTGCTGATGCGTTCAGGTGAATTGACGTGGTAGACACTAGGTGAATGCAGTACAAGGGACTCCTCGTTAGTATCGAGGGTATGTCACATTCCCACTGGAACACGGCCCCTCATTGAGGTGCCACTCGGATTGAGTGGCAAAACATGCCTGCGTTCAACACATTCTTTAGGAGTTCCTTAGGAAATCTTCTAAATTTAAGTTTCAAAAGGTAATTAAATACCAAAAAACTATATAAGTTTGCATACTGTTCAATGATGCACCAGAGAGAAGAGAGTACTTCCCCCCCCCCCCCACCCCTCCATTATATTATTTCTGTCTCATTGCTGAAATGCAAAACAAACATTTCTGTCGAAAAGTAAATCTGACAATTATCAAAGTATGTTAGACTTAATGAGGAATCGCAGAGCTTTCTGTTGCTAATTAACCGATACGGGATGACGGTGAATTCTGATCTTGACGCGCCTGTTATTCTTTTTTATATAAGCATCAGAATCATCCTGCACATCACCCTTGTTCTTAAAACTGGGCACCAGCACACTCTATCTCCATTCCTCAGGCATCTTCTCACCCACTAGAATTCTTAAACAAGCTGGTCAAAAACTCCACAGCCACCTCTCCGAGATGCTTCCAGACCTCCACAGGAATGTCATCAGGACCAATTGCCTTTCCATTTTTCATCCTCTCGAATGCCTTTCTAACTTCCTCCTGACTAATCATTGCCACTTCATGGTCCACCACAGTTGCCTCCTCTACTCTTCCTTCCCTCTCATTTTCCTCATTCATCAACTCCTCAAAGTATTCTTTCCATCTATCCAGCACACTACTGGCACCAGTCAAGACAATTCCATCTCTATCCTTAATCACCCTAACCTGCTGCACATCCTTCCCATCTCTATCCCTCTGTCTGGCCAACCTGTAGAGATCATTTTCTCTTTCTTTTGTGTCCAACCTGGCATAAGTTATCATATGACTCTTGTTTGGCCTTTGCAACCTCTACCTCTACCATTACATCTCAATGTATTCCTTTTGCCTCTCCTCGGTCCTCTAAGTGTCCCACTTCTTCTCAGCTAATCTATTTCCTTGTATGATTTCCTGTACTGTGAGGTTCCACCACCAAGTCTCCTTCTCTTCTTTCCTGCCAGAAGATACACCAAGTACTCTCCTGCCTGCCTCTCTGATCACCTTGGCTGCAGTGGTCCAGTCTTCTGGAAGCTTCTCCCGTCCACCGAGAGCCTGTCTCACCTCTTCCCAAAAAGCTGCACAACACTCGTCCTGTCTCAGCTTCCACCACATGGTTCTCTGCTCTGCCTTTTTCTTCCTAATTTTCCTCCCCACCACCAGAGTCATCTTACACACCACCATCCTATGCTGTCAAGCCACACTCTCCCCTACCACTACTTTACAGTCGGTAAACTCCTTCAGATTACATCATCTGCACAAGATGCACGACAAAAATGCACGACTCCAAAACAAATGGACAGTTTCAAAAAGAGAGGTTTAATATACGGGCAGAGGTCGGTACATAGGCAGGCAATCCAAAAAAGGCAACACACTCCTCAGCCTCCCTGGGAAGGTCTATTCAGGGGTGCTGGAGAGGAGGGTCCGTCGGGAAGTTGAATCTCAGATTCCTGAGGAGCAGTGTGGTTTTCGGCCTGGCCGTGTAAGTGTGGACCAGCTCTTCAGCCTCGGCAGGGTCTTCGAAGGAGCATGGGAGTTCGCCCAACCAGTCTACATGTGTTTTGTGGTCTTGGAGAAGGCGTTCGACCGTGTCCCTCGTGGAGTCCTGTGGGGGGTGCTTCAGGAGTATGGAGTACCGAACCCCCTGATACGGGCTGTTCGGTCCCTGTACGACCAGTGTCAGAGTTTGTTCCGCATTGGCGGCAGTAAGTCGAACTCTTTTTCGGTGAGGGTTGGACTCCGCCAAGGCTGCCCTTTGTCACCGATTCAGTATTTCTAGGCGCAGCCGAGGCGTAGCGTGTACACTGGTGTCATGAACGAAACTAAGGATAGGACCCAAAAATGCACGACTCCAAAACAAATGGACAGTTTCAAAAAGAGAGGTTTAAATATACGGGCAGAGGTCGGTACACAGGCAGGCAATCCAAATAAGGCAACAGTATCCAAAAACGTGAAGCAAAAAGGCGAGGTCAATAATCGGAACAGGGTCTCGTCTTACTGTGAGTCTTTGACGTCGAAACAAGGAATGCTGGAATGCGACGACAAGGTACAAGGAACTGGCGACGAGAAAGAATGACTATTGCCTATTTTTATTATATCCAATAAACCTTAACTCAACTGACTATCCTAATAAACTTAAATATAAATATAAACCATATGACACAACATTTAAGTCAAACATGACAATTGATGTGACCAAACCATGTGTGTTTGTCTTCTTGTGTCTTGCAGACATCAGTGAAGATCTTCGTTCTGCGGGGCAGGAGCAAGAGCCCCTTCACGTTAAAGAGGAAGTGGAGGATGAAGAGGTCCACCGCATCAAAGAAGAAGAGAAATTGGAGCTCACTCCCATTAAAAAAGAGGATGAGGAAGAGCACACTCACATCAAACATGAAGTGGATGAGGACATCACCAAGTTTCCTTCGACTGGTGTCCCATTGAACAGTGAAGATGAAGGTCAAAGTAAAGAGAGCAGAGTGGCGGAGCCTCCAAGCAACAGCTCAAATCAGCACATGACAACAGAAGCTGATGGAGACCACTGTGGAGGATCACAAGCACATGGACTCTTAGCTCCACTATCAGATAGTGACGACATGACGTCACACCCTCCTCACACTGATGATGATGATGGACAGAGTGAAGGTGATCTGACATGTCACACTGAAAACAAACGATGGAAATGTTCCCGGTGTGGGAAAATATTTGCTTTTCAGAGCAATTTGAAACGACACATGAAAATACACACAGGAGAGAAAGCTTTTGCCTGCTCAGTGTTTGGTCAAAGATTCTCTCAGAAGGGAAACTTAGAAACACACACAGGAACCCACACTGGTGAGAAACCTTTAGCCTGCTCAGTAAAAAGACACACAAGAACCCACACTGGTGAGAAACCTTTTGCCTGCTCAGTTTGTGGTCAAAGATTTTCTGTCAAGGGAAACTTAAAAACACACACAAGAACCCACACTGGTGAGAAACGTTTTACCTGCTCAGTGGGTGGTAAAAGATTATCTCAGGAGGGAACCTTAGAAAAACATAAAATAACCAACACTGGTGAGAAACCTTTTGCCTGCTAAGTTTGTGGTCAAAGATTCTCTGACAAGGGATGCTTAAAAAGACACAAAAACCCATGCTGGTGAGAAACCTTTTACCTGCTCAGTTTGCGGTCAAAGATTCTCTCATAAGTATCGGGCTAAAACACACCAGTGTGCAGTGAGAAAAGCAGTGATGAAGAAGCTTCAAATGAAAAAATAAATGTTTAATATCAAAGGAAATTACGATCATACTGGTTTACAAAAATCTACATTCTTGTATTCTGTCTACCATCTTTCATTTTTTCAATCTTTTCATTTTCTTTGTCTCTTCCAAAAGCCTCCTGTGGACAAATGTTGAGAATTATCACTGGTGCCAAAATACTTTTGTCTCGTGTTTTAAAATGGGGAAATGATTGATCGAACTAGATTGTGATTAACTGTTTGACTTTTGGTGATACGGTTGAAAAGTGTAAATGGGATCCTTCATAAAATACAATTCTTCAAACAGTGAGAGTTACTCAATCGTCTTGCATGTCAAATTTATTTTCCCTGTTGAAAAGAACTGAAATGCCTTTAATCCTTTCAAACCCCTCCAAAACCAAAATGAAAATGGCCCAAGCGACGAGACCGAAGTGGAAAACTGTGTGGAATTGAAACAATGTCCCCGCATAAACTAAATAAAAAACAAATGCAAACAAATGACCTCGACAAAATATGAGGAAATGCAATCTCAATATGAATATGTATCAAAACAAATTTAAAAACAGACAATTAAAATTGCCAAAAAACATTCAAGAATCCACCCCTTCCCCACAATGTAAAATCAGAATCAGAATCATCTTTATTTTGCCAAGTATGTCAAAAACACACAAGGAATTTGTCTTCTGTAGTTGGAGCCGCTCTTGTACGACAACCGACAGTCAATTGACAGAGAATACTTTTGAGACATAAAGACATTGAAAAAAACAGTCACTGAGAAATAAAAGGTTGCTCGTAATCTGGTAATGCAGGTACAATTTATTTTTATTTTTTTTGACAATTGTGTACAAAGATGCAGAGTCCTCGAGCAATTAGAGCAGTTTGAATGACTAATATTGCAATGACCATTGTGCAAAAGGCGCCGAGACTTCAAGGAATGTATGCAGTTTAAAGTGACGAGTAGTGCGATAATCTGGGACAATTTCGATTTTGCAAATGTTGCAGATACTCCTCAGTCAGTGTGCAAGTGGTGCTGATGCTACTCTGGTATGAGTGGCCAGTATTGGTCAACAACAGATAACCAAAAATAAACACAAAAAACAGCCACATGAGAACAAACACCCACACATACACAAGCACATGACAGACAGTGATCAATACCGGTTGTTTAGCAATGTGGTCAGGCAAGGAGAAATCATTATTATTATTATTATCTATCCATCCATCCAGTTTCTGTACTGCTTATCCTCGCTAAGGTCACTATCTATGGGCGAGAAGCGGTGTACGCCCTGAACTGGTCGCCAGCCAATCACATATTATTATTAGAGGTGAAACAATTCGGCCATGCAATAAACTGTTTGCTGAAAGCCGCCGCTGTCGACAAGTTGTGGAATATAACTAATATGAAAAGCCACAATCACCCGGAGCAAGAAGCAAGCCGAGGCAAAAACATCAATTCGTGAGACATTTCAACCAGGTTTTCTTCATGATCGCACGATGAAGAGCTAAAAGGTTGATAAAAACATTTGAACCACGGTACAAATTTCCATCACATACTGTACTTCAGTAAAACGCTAACGCAGACACTTTACTAAGAGACAGACCAAAGTAGTCAAAGAGAGCATCGAGCAGGCAGACTGGAAAGTGTCTCACCCTGGACAGATGGGAACTTGGACATCACAAGCTACTCAGAGCTACGTAACCACTACGTCACACATCGTGACGAGTGAGTGCCTAGTAAAAAATATAATTAGAACATTTGAGCATTCCCTGTTTTGTGTTCGAGTACAAGATTTTTCATTATTTTTATGTCGAAAAAGACATCACTGTCATGGTCTGTCCCTGCAGTTCCTTTTTTTGAACTCGGGTGGCGCTTTTTGCCCTGGCCTTTCCCTCCCTCTCTTCTCCCCTGCAATCAGCACCTCATCCGCGCACATGATCCCAATCAGCACTCATTACTGCCTGCATTTAAGCCTGCCAGATCCAGGAATCCAGCGCTAGAGTATTGACGTTAATGTTAGTCTTTTTCAAGGAATAATTTGCTTGTTTGAAATGAACATCACAAAGACATTGGACAAAGCAGTGTTTTAGCACGAGTGCTAATTCTCAACACTTGTTAACAGGAAGCCTTGAAGAAGGTGCACTGAATATAGATTTCAAATAAGAGCCAAAGTCATTTGTTTTAAGATTAAACATCATGCCAATGAGAATATTCTCTTTCATCAGGTCCAGAGCTTGACATGACCTTTTTGCTAACCAGCCACTGCGGCTAGTGGCTTCGCAGAGTAACAAGCCACTCACTATTTTCACGAGACACAATTTTGTATTGGATAGATATATTCAAATTTTCTGACACTATGATTTTTGGGTTTTCATTATTAGTAAGCCATTATCACCAGCTTGCAAAAAATAAGGGCTTGTAATATCTTTATTTTACATGGGTTTCACTTTCTGAAATGAATGACAAAAAAACTATAACTAATGACTATATCAAGATTTTAATTGTTTTTAGATGTTCCTTTAAGACCCGAAATCCATCCATCCATTTTCTGAACCGCTTATCCTCACAAGGGTCGCGGGCCTGCTGGAGCCTATCCCAGCTATCATCGGGCAGGAGGGGGGGTACACCCTGAACTGGTTGCCAGCCAATCACAGGGCACACACAAACAAACAACCATTCGCACTCACAGTCACAGTCACACCTACAGGCAATTTAGAGTCTCCAATTAATGCATGTTTTTGGGATGTGGGAGGAAACCGGAGTGCCTGGAGAAAACCCACGCAGGCACGGGGAGAACATGCAAACTCCACACAGGCGGGGCCGGGGATTGAACCCCGCTCCTCAGAACTGTGAGGCCGACGCTCTAACCAGTCATATACCGTGCCGCCAAGACCTGAAATATCTCAATTAATCGAGACCTCAAGAGGTCGATGACTTTACCGCTCCCTTTTTAAGTTTTTTTTTTAAACATGTTGATCATCCATAGAGGTTGAAAAAAGTAGTTATTTTTGACAAAGTAAGGAAGAGAAATTACAGGTTTGTTTTTTTAATTTAAAGAGTAAAAGTAAATTGTTGACAGTAAGATAAAACATTTTTTACAGACACCTAAAACTCTACTTAAGTACAGTAAAGAATGTGCAGTAATCCCCACTCCCCCGCTGGGGTTAGGTTCAAAACACCTTACTTCCCACCATTGCAATCAGATTTTCAGACTGAAGACTGATTTCACTTGGCATGAACAAATGTTTACTCAACCAGCCTTCAAGACACAAAAATTCTCCTTCTCCTCTTTTGGTTCACATAGTTCCTCCTCGTAGTCTGCTGTCCTTCTTGCACACAATTTCATACGACGATCACAACATATTATTATGTGTTATGTATTATTATATGTTAATTATAACACAACAAATAATATAATGTAGGATGTTTTTTTTCTAGTTATTAACATTAGGGGTTTCCATTATGTTGGACACTGTCATGGAAAGACCTGATCACGTTGACAGTGTTGCATGAGTTCACGTAACACAGACATTTAAGGTGAACGTAACAAATACAGAATTCTGAATTGGGTTTAATACCACATGCAAACCTGCACACGAGCTTTCCAGGAGTTGAACCTAGAATCTTCAGATCCGGAGTCAGACACATTATCCATTGCGCCACTAGCGCCACGAAAGTGTTAGGCCCTCTACAAGCCCCTGTGGAGGATTTTCACTGTCCCACATAAACTTCAAACATTTTGTTCCTCCTGCCATGAAACAAAGCCCTGAATGCTAACCAATGAGCGGTGACCGTGATTTAATCATTTTTGCTGTTTACACTGTATGCGTAATACAATTGCCTACCCAGCATGGCATCCTTACACACGGCATCTCTACCGGTCGGGTTTTTGCTGCTTCCTGTTCCATTCTCTTCCTTCTTCCCCCATTCGGCGCTCTCACCGCCATGGCCCGGATTCAATCCCCAGTCAGGGAAGATTAATCCTTAAACCTGTTTGGTAATGTGTTGCTCATGATTATGATTTGCATTGACCTGGGTTTGATCCTCTCTTAATGCAGTCCGACGGAGGGAACAAGCCAGTGCAAACTGTAGGCTGGTCCCAAGCCCGGTTGGCGGATGGTCCAGTCGGGGTCTTGAACCTCAGGCCCCCACGGTGGCAAATAGGCACTAGCTAACCCGCAACCAATTGTCAAATCCCCCCCATTCGAGTCCTGTGTGAGACCCATGAACACATCACACGTGGACAAAACTTCAATCATCTTAGTTCAAGAACACTCACTTATTGTGAGTGTTTATCCAAAGAATTCCGTACTAGATTGGTCGTGTCCCGGGTTAGCAAGATCTGAAATTCAGCTACTGTGGGTCGAAGATGGTTTAAATTATATTACCATGGTGTAGATAGGAAAAGAAATGGAGTAGGGGTTATTTTAAAGGAAGAGTTAACTGAGAATGTCTTGGAGGTGAAAAGAATATCAAATCGAGTGATGAGGCTGAAACTTGAAATTGAGGGTGTTATGTATAATGTGATTAATGACTATTCCCCACAGGTAGGATGTGACCGAGAGGTGCAAGAGAAATTATGGAAGGAGCGAGATGAAGTAGTTCTGAGCATCCCAGAAGGAGAGAGTCGTGATTGGTGCAGATTGTTATGGACATGTTGGTGAGGGAAACAGGGTTGATGAAGAAGTAACGGCATTCAGGAAAGGAACTTGAACGGACAGATGGAAGTAGACTTTGCAAAAAGGATGGAAATGGCTGTACTGAACACTTTTTTCCAGAAGAGGCAGGAACATAGGGTGACCTACAAGAGCGGATGGAGAAGCACGAAGGTGGATTACATTTTACCGACTGGTTTGAGCCTCAGCCTCACAGTTCTGAGCACCCGGGTTCAATTCCCGGCCCCGGCTGTGTGGAGTTTGCATGTTCTCCCCGTGCCTGCGTGGGTTTTCTCCGGGCACTCTGGTTTCCTCCCACATCCCAAAAAACATGCACTAATTGGAGACTCTAAATTGCCCGTAGGTGTGACTGTGAGTGCGAATGGTTATTTGTTTGTATGTGCCCTGCGATTGGCTGGCAACCAGTTCAGGGCGCACCCCGCCTCCTGCCCGATGACAGCTGGGATAGGCTCCAGCACGACCGCAACCCTAGTGAGGAGAAGCGGCTCAGAAAATGGATGGATTACATCTTGTGCAGACAATGTAATCTGAAGGAGGTTACCTTCTGTAAGGGAGAGTGGGGCTCGACTGCATAGGATGGTGGTGTGGAAGATGACTCTGGTGGTGGGGAGGAAGATTAGGAAGACAAAGGCAGAGCAGAGAACCATGTGGTGGAAGCTGAGACAGAGGGTGTAGCGCTACAGCCCCGTGCAACAACCATATTTAATGTTTCATTTCCTCCATTCTGCTTGACCTAACAGCCAAATAGGACAAAAAAAGGAGAAAAAAGAGGAGGCTTACATGGAAAAGGATGACGCGCTGTGGCGACCCCTAAAGGGACAACCCCAAAAGAAAAGAAGAAGAAGATCATCTCATCAAAAAGGCCTTGTTCACAACTAGACTTAAAACAAGGGACCTTTCACATGGGAGGTGCACATGATCACCACTAAACTACAGTAACTTCCACTCCACTAAAGATTTACAACGTGACCAGCAAACCACGTACAACAGCTCTGACGAGAGAGACAAAAAATAACCTGTTTCCACCCCGTCTCAAACCAGGGACCTTTCGTGTGTTAAGCTAACGTGAAAACCACTACACTATGGAAACTGTTGTGGTTGTAATGCCCAAGAGTGGACATGGAGTTAATTACAGACCGGGCCAGCGTATGAATATTTTGAATGATAAGTCATGATAAATTCACACATAAAAAAGAAAGGAAGACGTAAATCGCAGATATATTTGTGGATCTGACAAACATGAAAATAATTTTGAGACAAATCTCCCCCCTTGGTTTTCGATATCAGATTTAAAAATAAAAATAAAAAAAACCTTTCTCATATGAAAGGAACATGATAGCCACTAAACGACAAAACTGCTAATTTTGCTGCATTCACAGGATGCTATAGCGACTTGTCGCTGTGCATCACTCCTGGGCGTTTGATCGCGGGTGGTCGTCGCGCACGTAGCCAACCAGAGAAGAGGGGGAGGGGCCTTACCTGTTGGAGGTGTGAACAACCACACATCCTCATGATGCAATCGTAATGGGCACGGCAGTTCTTTTGAGTGTATTGCATCATTTAAAGCAGTTCAATAAAAATATTCATTCACCGAATCGTTCAGTTCATTTTCAGAGACTCATTCAAGTGCTTCCTCATTCCGTTCATGATCCATCCCTGAGGTTCATGTTCACTCAACACATTCACTGAAGGACGATGCGTTGTTGTTGTCACGTAAACTAGGAAAAGTGGGGAGATTTTAAAAAACAAACAAAGAAACAAAAACCTTCAGCTAAATTACCACCTACCTATCTCTGTCTCGGCAAACTCTCGAACACCCGGCTTCGGTTGTGACTCATGAACATGTGTGCAGCGAGCTCAGCTACCGAACATCCTCCCGCATCCCCTGACGTCCAGCGAGGCTCTCACTTTTCTGCATTCCACTGCGGTGGACAGCGTCGTTGACCAGCACCCGGCACCCAGGCTTCCTGCTCACTGTTATTGTCATCTGATTAGCGTCTTTGGGTTTCTTGCGAAGCGCTTCATAAGTTTCATGTATTATTATTATTATTATTATGAAATAAAAAGCTTAACAATCACATTAGAGACGCAGAGGGAATTATATATGTGTGCAAACATTTATTATTAAATTACATGTATTTTAATTATGTGTGCTTATTTCTGTGTGCTTGACTGACTCAACATTAGCCGTTAGCTGGAAGAAATGTCTGCTAGTGCAAGCTATCCCTCGTGTAAAAACCACGTTAATTGCAGATATATTTGTGCCAAAGATTTTGACACAAATCTCTCCCATCGTTTTTCATGGCAGATAAAAAGAAAAAAGAACGAACAAGCCTTATTCCCACCCGGTTTCAAACCAGGGACCTTTTGCGTGTGAGTTTTCTGGATTTGAGCAACGCCATGTTTCAGTCAGAAAGCCACGCAGGTTTTTGCACATGAGGCCCCTGATGACTTTTCTCCTGGATGTGTAGATGTTCGTCGTGAATCTGTTTGTTTTGACCTTGTTTCCTATTTTTATTTTCGGATTTTAAAATTTTCTTTTTAGATTATTGATTCGCCTCACACGCGAAAGGTCCTCGGTTTCGAAACCGGCTTATCGTTCCAAGATGGCACCTACCAGTGTGGTCGCCTCGGTAACGCGCTCTCTAGTATTGTCTTTGTTTTTGTGTTTTTCATCCGTCTTTGGAGACCCTACACGACACACTTACACAAGGGGAGACCTGCTAACCATCAAGGAGGCTACTCCGGACTTTCTGTCACCAACTTTCGAATATCCGCTCAGTTTTTTCCCCGAGTTACTCACCGGAGCGGCATCCGCGGTTTTCAGCGCATAGAGACGGAAGCGGCGCCACAGAGGGAAGCGAGCCGGCATTCAGGTGAAACTCCACATGAGAGGACACAGATTGGCGTTCCCGTCGATCCACCTCGCGAATGTACGTTCCCTACCCAACAAAATGGACGAGCTTCATCTTCTGTTAAAGACCAGTAAAGACTTCGGACGTTCCGCGGCCATGTGCTTCACGGAGACCTGGCTTTGCGACGCTGTACCCGATGGCGCCGTCATGCTTCCCGGCTTCAACATTCATCGAGCGGACCGTGACATGGAATCATCGGGGAAAACAAAGGGCGGCGGGATATGCCTCCATATCAACGAAAAATGGTATACGGACGACATGGTGCTCGGCACACACTGCAGCCCGCATTTGGAGTCTCTATTCTTAAACTGTCAACCATTCTACTCGCCACGTGAGTTTGCATCGTTCAAACTGGCTGGAGTCTAGATTACGCCTCAAGCTAACACGAACGCCGCATTGCTAACGCTCGCCAAACAAGTCAACGAAATTGAAAAAAAAAAACCCGGACTCACCCCTCATTATTCTCGGGGACTTTAACAAAGCTAAACTCAAACACGAACTCCCTAAATACAAGCAGCACATCGACTGTCCTACCAGGGAAAATAATACTTTAGACCACTACTACACTACGGTAAAAAACGCATACCGTGCTATACCTCGTGCAGCCCTGGGCTCGTCTGAATACTGCTTAATTCACTTAATACCGACGTACAGGCAAGAACTTAAATGTGCGAAGCCTACAGTGAAAACAGTCAAAAAGTGGACCAATGAAGCCAAGATGGAACTTCAAAGCTGTTTAGACTGCACAGACTGGAGTGTCTTTGAAAATTCAGCTGGCAGCCTCGATGAATATACGGACACTGTCACATCCTATATCAGTTTCTGTGAAGAGGTTTGTGTACCAACAAAATCATTTCGCACATTCAACAACAACAAGCCGTGGTTCACTGCTAAACTTAAGCAGCTTCGCCAAGCTAAGGAGGACGCATATCAGAGCGGGGACAGGGCCCTGTATAATCGAGCTAGAAACCAGCTTACGAAAGAAATTAACATTGCAAAGAGGATCTATGCAGCAAAGTTGGAAAAACAGTTTAGCGCAAACAACTCTAAATCAGTCTGGCATGCATTCCAATCGCTGACTAATTACAAGCGACGATCCCCCCAAGATGAGAACAATATAACACTAGCCAACGACTTGAATACCTTCTACTGCAGATTTGAAAAGGACAGTTTCACACCACACACCCACCCGGCCGCACCCGCGACCACAACCACACTTCTGACTTCTGCGTTAACCATCCATGAACAGGATGTGAGACGCATCTTCAAACAACAGAAGATTAACAAAGCAGCAGGCCCGGACCATGTGTCCCCATCCTGCCTCAAAGTCTGCGCGGACCAGCTCGCTCCAGTCTTCACTCAGATCTTCAACAGATCTTTGGGAATGTGCGAAGTTCCATCCAGTTTCAAACGCTCCACCATCATTCCAGTGCCCAAGAAACCTGCAATCTCTGGTCTGAATGACTACAGGCCTGTCGCTTTGACATCTGTGGTCATTAAGTCCTTTGAACGTCTCGTGCTGGACCACCTCAAGAGTGTCACAGGTCCCCTGCTGGACCCCCTGCAGTTTGCCTACCAAGCGAACAGGTCTGCGGATGATGCAGTCACCATGGGACTGCACTTCATCCTAGAACACCTCGACAGTGCAGGGACCTACGCGAGGATCCTGTTCGTGGACTTCAGCTCAGTGTTTAACACCATCATCCCTGAACTCCTTTCAACCAAGCTTCTCCAGCTCAGCGTCTCACCTGCCATCTGCCAGTGGATTTAAAGCTTTCTGACGGGCAGGACACAGCAGGTCAGGCTGGGGGAGGCCACCTCATCCACATGCAGCATCAGCACTGGGGCGCCCCAAGGTTGTGTCCTCTCTCCGCTGCTCTTCTCTCTCTACATGAACGACTGCACCTCAGCGAACCCGACTGTCAAACTCCTGAAGTTTGCAGATGACACCACTGTCATCGGCCTCATCAAGGACAGTGACGAGTCTGCATATCGACAGGAAGCGGAGTGGCTGGAGCTGTGTTGCGGCCGACACAACCTGGAGCTGAACACGCTCAAGACTGTAGAGATGATCGTGGACTTCAGGAGGGATCCTTCGCCACAGCTGCCCCTCACGTTGTCCAGCTGCCTTGTGTCAACCGTCGAGACCTTCAAGTTTCTGGGAATTACAATCTCTCAGGACCTGAAGTGGGCGACCAACATCAACTCCGTCCTCAAAAAGGCCCAGCAGAGGATGTACTTCCTGCGGCTTCTGAAAAAGCACGGCCTGCCACCGGAGCTGCTGAGACAGTTCTACACAGCAGTCATCGAATCAGTCCTGTGTTCTTCCATCACAGTCTGGTTTGGTGCTGCTACAAAAAAGGACAAACTCCAACTGCAACGGACAATCAAAACTGCTGAAAGGATTGTCGGTACCCCCCTACCCACCATTGAGGACTTGCACGCTGCCAGAACTAAGACAAGGGCGTGCAAAATCCTCTCGGACCCTTCGCACCCCGGTCACCAGCTCTTCCAGCTTCTTCCCTCAGGTATGCGCTACCGATCAATGCAAACTAGAACTAGTAGACATTCCAACAGCTTCTTCCCTCTTGCGATCAACTTCTTAAACACCTAACCTATAATTCCATTACAATAAACTGGCAATTTTTTGACTTGAGTTCGTTGTCACATTTCTGTGGGGCCAATTATGTATTACTCGTGCACTCACTGTAGTTGTCTCGCCATGCTGCACTATTTGCATATACTGGCCACTCATGCCAGAGTAGCATCTGCTCCATTTGCACACTGATTGAGGAGTATCTGTAACATTTGCACAACCAACATTGTCCCAGATTATCGCACTACTCGTCACTTTAAACCGCATACACTCCTTGAAGTCTCAGCGCCCTTTGCACAATGGTCATTGCACCGGACTCTTGCAATATTAGTCATTCGAACTGCTCTAAGTGCAAGAGGACTCTGCATCTTTTTGTACAATTGTTTTTTGTCAATGTCTTTATGTCTCCAAAGTGTTCTGTAAATTGACTGTCTGTTGTAGTAGAGCGGCTCCAACTGCCGGAGACAAATTCCTTGTGTGTTTTGGACATACTTGCCAAATAAAGATGATTCTGATTCTGATTCTGATTCTGATCTTTCGTGCTGTTGTCTGCTGTTTTTCTACCCCGTTATACGTCTCAACAGACGCAAAAGTATGATTTTTCCGGTCCGATTTCTCAGATGTTCCAAATGTCAACGATATGGACACAAGGGAGACAGAGTTGTCCAAAATGTGGAGGAGAACACAGGGTGACATTTGGGTGTGGATGCAAAGTACGAAAGACGAAATCAGTCAAGTAGTCAATAAAATCAGTGAAGCGGGTCCAAAATAAAAAACAGAGTGAGAATATTGCCATGCCAACAGAAAATGTGATTCTCTGTATGGTGTACGTCATAAATTGGGTGGAAATTGCAGTAAAACAGAAAACAGAAAGGATTGAAATTAGTGTTAAGGCAGCAGAGAAGGATTTGGGACTGAAAGAAAACCTGTCATGCATGAGGCCTGCAAGGATGTGGCACAAAAATGGAGGTGGAACAGAAGCATCTGGGCAGAGGATCCAGATTGATCAAATATCATGCTTATAATATAATGGAACGCGAGAGGTTTATTAGCCAATAGGATTCACGAAAGAACTTGAAAAGAAACCTGATGTTATCTGTGTCCAGGAAACATGGCTTAAACCAGCATTAGATTTTGTAATTAACGGATATGAAAGTATAAGAAGAGATAGAGTTGTGGACGTGGACGAACGATTTATCTTAAACAAGATATACAATATAGAATTATAAGGAAATATATAGAATTAGAATATGTAGTTATATAAATGGTTCCAAAAGAAGGTTTAAAAATAAAAAATTATAATAATCCGTGTATGACGGATTCCACTTAAATTATTGGATTAACTGGTTATGTGTATGACAGGTTATGTTATATATATATATATATATATATATATATATATATATGTATATCTATATTTATATATATCATATACATATATATATATATATATATATGTATATATATATTTATATATATCATATACATATATATATATATATA